>NW_027488791.1:0-300000 GCF_050948215.1 Halictus rubicundus
ATAGAGTATAGGATAGGATACAGGATAGGACAAGATTGAAGATAGGATAGAGGATTGGATATGATAGAAGATCGAATACGATAGAGGATAGGATATGATAGAGGATAGGATAGGATGGAGGATAGGATTGGATTGAGGATAGATAGGATAGAGGATACGATATTATAGAGGATATGATAGGATATAGGATAGGATAGGATAGAGGATAGGATAGGATAGAGGGTAGGGTAGGATAGAGGATAGGATATAGGATTGGATAGGATGGAGGATTGGATAGGATAGAGGATGGGATAGGATAGAGGATTGGATAGGATAGAGGATGCGATAGGATAGAGGATAGGATAGGATTGAGGATAGGATAGGACAGAGGATAAGATAGGATACAGGATACGATATTATAGAGGATACGATATTATAGAGGATAGGATAGGATAGAGGATAGGATAGGATAGGATAAAGGATAGGATAGGATACAGGATAGGATAGGATAGAGGATAGGATAGAGGATAGGATAGATTATTGGATAGGATAGATAATATTATAGGATAGAGGATAGGATAGGATAGCGGATAGGATATGATGGAGTATACGATAGAATTGAGGATAGGATAGGATCGAGGATAGGAGAAGATATAGCATAGGATAGGATAAAGGATACGATACGATAGAGGATAGGATAGAGAATAGGATAGGATAGAAGATAGGGGATTGGATCGGATACAGGATAGGAGACGGTAGAGGATTGGATAGGATAGAGGATAGGATAGGATAGAGGATATTATAGGATAGAGGATAGGATAGGATGGAGGCTAGGATAGGATAGAGGATAAGATAGGATAGAGGATAAGATAGGATAGAGGATAGGATAGGACAGATGATTGGATAGGATAGAGGATGCGATAGGATAGAGGATAGGATAGGATTGAGGATAGGATAGGACAGAGGATAGGATGGGATAGAGGATAGGATATGATAGAGGATAGGATAGGATAGAGGATAGGATAGGATAGAGGATAGGATAGGATAGGATACAGGATAGGATAGGATAGAGCATAAGATAGGATAGAGGATAGGATAGGATAGAGGATAGGGTAGGATAGAGGATAGGATAGGATAGAGGATAGGATAGCATAGAGGATAGGATAGGACAGAGGATAGGATAGGATTGATGATAGGATAGGAAAGAGGACAGGATAGGATACATTATACGATATTATAGAGGATACGATACGATAGAGGATAGGATAGAGAATAGGATAGGATAGAGGATAGGGGATTGGATCGGATACAGGATAGGAGACGGTAGAGGATTGGATAGGATAGAGGATAGGATAGGATAGAGGATAGGATAGGATAGAGGATAGGATAGGATAGAGGATAGGATATTATAGAGGATAGGATAGGATGGAGGATAACGTAGGGGATTGGATAGCATAGAGGATAGGAGACGATAGAGGATAGGATAGGATAGAGGATAGGATAGGATAGGATAGAGGATAGGATATGATAGGATAGAGGATAGGATAGGATAGAGTATAGGATAGGATAGAGGATAGGATAGGATAGAGGATAGGATAGGATAGACGATAGGATAGGATAGAGGATAAAATAGGATAGAGGATAGGATAGGATAGAGGATAGCATAGGACAGAGAATAGGATAGGATAGAGGATACGATAGGATATGGGATACGATAGAGGATTGGATAGGATAGAGGATAGGATACGATAGAGGATAGGATAGGATTGAGGATAGGATAGGATAGAGGAGAGTATAGGATAGAGGATAGGATATGATAGAGGATAGGATAGGATAGAGGATAGGATAGGATAGAGGATAGGATAGGATAGGATACAGGATAGGATAGGATAGAGGATAAGATAGGATAGAGGATAGGATAGGATAGAGGATAGGGTAGGATAGAGGATAGGATAGGATAGAGGATAGGATAGCATAGAGGATAGGATAGGACAGAGGATAGGATAGGATTGATGATAGGATAGGAAAGAGGACAGGATAGGATACAGGATACGATATTATAGAGGATACGATACGATAGAGGATAGGATAGAGAATAGGATAGGATAGAGGATAGGGGATTGGATCGGATACAGGATAGGAGACGGTAGAGGATTGGATAGGATAGAGGATAGGATAGGATAGAGGATAGGATAGGATAGAGGATAGGATATTATAGAGGATAGGATAGGATGGAGGATAACGTAGGGGATTGGATAGCATAGAGGATAGGAGACGATAGAGGATAGGATAGGATAGAGGATAGGATAGGATAGGATAGAGGATAGGATATGATAGGATAGAGGATAGGATAGGATAGAGTATAGGATAGGATAGAGGATAGGATAGGATAGAGGATAGGATAGGATAGAGGATAGGATAGGATAGAGGATAGGATAGGATAGAGGATAGGATAGGATAGAGGATAGGATAGGATAGAGGATAGGATAGCATAGAGGATAGGATAGGACAGAGGATAGGATAGGATTGATGATAGGATAGGAAAGAGGACAGGATAGGATACAGGATACGATATTATAGAGGATACGATACGATAGAGGATAGGATATAGAATAGGATAGGATAGAGGATAGGGGATTGGATCGGATACAGGATAGGAGACGGTAGAGGATTGGATAGGATAGAGGATAGGATAGGATAGAGGATAGGATAGGATAGAGGATAGGATATTATAGAGGATAGGATAGGATGGAGGATAACGTAGGGGATTGGATAGCATAGAGGATAGGAGACGATAGAGGATAGGATAGGATAGAGGATAGGATAGGATAGGATAGAGGATAGGATATGATAGGATAGAGGATAGGATAGGATAGAGTATAGGATAGGATAGAGGATAGGATAGGATAGAGGATAGGATAGGATAGAGGATAGGATAGGATAGAGGATAGGATAGGATAGAGGATAGGATAGGATAGAGGATAGGATAGGATAGAGAATAGGATAGGATAGAGGATACGATAGGATAGTGGATACGATAGAGGATTGGATAGGATAGAGGATAGGATAGAATAGAGGACAGGATAGGATAGAGGATAGGATACGATAGAAGATACGATATTATAGAGGAAAGGTTAGGATGGAGGATAGGATAGGATAGAGGATAGGATAGGATAGAGGATAGGATAGAGGATTGGATAGGATAGAGGATATGATACGATAGAGGATAGGATAGGATAGAATATAGGATTGGATTGAGGAAAGGATAGGGTATAGGATAGGATAGGATTGAGGATAGGATAGCATAGAGGATAGGATACGATAGAAGATACGATATTATAGAGGAAAGGATAGGATGGAGGATAGGATAGGATAGAGGATAGGATTGGATAGAGGATAGGATAGGATAGAGGATAGAATAGGATAGAGGATAGGATCAGTAAGAGGATAGGATAGCTTAGAGGATAGGATAGAGGAAAGGATAGGATTGAGGATGGGATAGGATAGAGGATAGGATAGGATAGTGGATAGGATACGATAGAGGATTGGATAGGATAGAGGATAGGATAGGATAGAGGATAGGATAGGATAGTGGATTGGAAAGCATAGAGGATAGGATAGGATTGAGGATAGGATAGGATAGAGGATAGGATAGGATAGAGTATAGGATAGGATAGAGTATAGGATAGGATTGATGATAGGATAGCATAGAGGATAGAATAGGATTGAGGATAGGATAGGATAGAGGATAGGATAGGATAGAGGATAGGATTGAGGATTGGATAGGATAGAGGATTGGATAGGATAGAGGATAGGATAGGATTGAGGATAGGATAGGATAGAGGATAGGATACGATAGAGGATAGGCTAGGATAGAGGATAGGATAGGATAGAGGATAGGATAGGATAGAGGATAGGATAAGTAAGAGGATAGGATAGGATAGAGGATAGGATAGAGGAAAGTATAGGATTGAGGATGGGATAGGATAGAGGATAGGATAGGATAGAGGATAGAATAGGATAGAGCATACGATAGAGGATAGGATAGGATAGAGTATAGGATTGGATTGAGGATAGGATAGGATAGAGGATAGAATAGGATAGAGGATAGGATAGCATAGAGGATAGGATAGGATACAGGATAGGACAAGATTGAAGATAGGATAGAGGATTGGATATGATAGAAGATCGAATACGATAGAGGATAGGATATGATAGAGGATAGGATAGGATGGAGGATAGGATTGGATTGAGGATAGATAGGATAGAGGATACGATATTATAGAGGATATGATAGGATATAGGATAGGATAGGATAGAGGATAGGATAGGATAGAGGGTAGGGTAGGATAGAGGATAGGATATAGGATTGGATAGGATGGAGGATTGGATAGGATAGAGGATGGGATAGGATAGAGGATTGGATAGGATAGAGGATGCGATAGGATAGAGGATAGGATAGGATTGAGGATAGGATAGGACAGAGGATAAGATAGGATACAGGATACGATATTATAGAGGATACGATATTATAGAGGATAGGATAGGATAGAGGATAGGATAGGATAGGATAAAGGATAGGATAGGATACAGGATAGGATAGGATAGAGGATAGGATAGAGGATAGGATAGATTATTGGATAGGATAGATAATATTATAGGATAGAGGATAGGATAGGATAGCGGATAGGATATGATGGAGTATACGATAGAATTGAGGATAGGATAGGATCGAGGATAGGAGAAGATATAGCATAGGATAGGATAAAGGATACGATACGATAGAGGATAGGATAGAGAATAGGATAGGATAGAAGATAGGGGATTGGATCGGATACAGGATAGGAGACGGTAGAGGATTGGATAGGATAGAGGATAGGATAGGATAGAGGATATTATAGGATAGAGGATAGGATAGGATGGAGGCTAGGATAGGATAGAGGATAAGATAGGATAGAGGATAAGATAGGATAGAGGATAGGATAGGATAGGATACAGGATAGGATAGGATAGAGGATAAGATAGGATAGAGGATAGGATAGGATAGAGGATAGGGTAGGATAGAGGATAGGATAGGATAGAGGATAGGATAGCATAGAGGATAGGATAGGACAGAGGATAGGATAGGATTGATGATAGGATAGGAAAGAGGACAGGATAGGATACAGGATACGATATTATAGAGGATACGATACGATAGAGGATAGGATAGAGAATAGGATAGGATAGAGGATAGGGGATTGGATCGGATACAGGATAGGAGACGGTAGAGGATTGGATAGGATAGAGGATAGGATAGGATAGAGGATAGGATAGGATAGAGGATAGGATAGGATAGAGGATAGGATATTATAGAGGATAGGATAGGATGGAGGATAACGTAGGGGATTGGATAGCATAGAGGATAGGAGACGATAGAGGATAGGATAGGATAGAGGATAGGATAGGATAGGATAGAGGATAGGATATGATAGGATAGAGGATAGGATAGGATAGAGTATAGGATAGGATAGAGGATAGGATAGGATAGAGGATAGGATAGGATAGAGGATAGGATAGGATAGAGGATAGGATAGGATAGAGGATAGGATAGGATAGAGGATAGGATAGGATAGAGAATAGGATAGGATAGAGGATACGATAGGATAGAGGATACGATAGAGGATTGGATAGGATAGAGGATAGGATACGATAGAGGATAGGATAGGATTGAGGATAGGATAGGATAGAGGATAAGATAGGATAGAGGATAGGATAGGATAGAGGATAGGGTAGGATAGAGGATAGGATAGGATAGAGGATAGGATAGCATAGAGGATAGGATAGGACAGAGGATAGGATAGGATTGATGATAGGATAGGAAAGAGGACAGGATAGGATACAGGATACGATATTATAGAGGATACGATACGATAGAGGATAGGATATAGAATAGGATAGGATAGAGGATAGGGGATTGGATCGGATACAGGATAGGAGACGGTAGAGGATTGGATAGGATAGAGGATAGGATAGGATAGAGGATAGGATAGGATAGAGGATAGGATAGGATAGAGGATAGGATATTATAGAGGATAGGATAGGATGGAGGATAACGTAGGGGATTGGATAGCATAGAGGATAGGAGACGATAGAGGATAGGATAGGATAGAGGATAGGATAGGATAGGATAGAGGATAGGATATGATAGGATAGAGGATAGGATAGGATAGAGTATAGGATAGGATAGAGGATAGGATAGGATAGAGGATAGGATAGGATAGAGGATAGGATAGGATAGAGAATAGGATAGGATAGAGGATACGATAGGATAGTGGATACGATAGAGGATTGGATAGGATAGAGGATAGGATACGATAGAGGATAGGATAGAGAATAGGATAGGATAGAGGATAGGGGATTGGATCGGATACAGGATAGGAGACGGTAGAGGATTGGATAGGATAGAGGATAGGATAGGATAGAGGATAGGATAGGATAGAGGATAGGATATTATAGAGGATAGGATAGGAAGGAGGATAACGTAGGGGATTGGATAGCATAGAGGATAGGAGACGATAGAGGATAGGATAGGATAGAGGATAGGATAGGATAGGATAGAGGATAGGATATGATAGGATAGAGGATAGGATAGGATAGAGTATAGGATAGGATAGAGGATAGGATAGGATAGAGGATAGGATAGGATAGAGGATAGGATAGGATAGAGGATAGGATAGGATAGAGGATAGGATAGGATAGAGAATAGGATAGGATAGAGGATAGGATAGGATAGGATACAGGATAGGATAGGATAGAGGATAAGATAGGATAGAGGATAGGATAGGATAGAGGATAGGGTAGGATAGAGGATAGGATAGGATAGAGGATAGGATAGCATAGAGGATAGGATAGGACAGAGGATAGGATAGGATTGATGATAGGATAGGAAAGAGGACAGGATAGGATACAGGATACGATATTATAGAGGATACGATACGATAGAGGATAGGATATAGAATAGGATAGGATAGAGGATAGGGGATTGGATCGGATACAGGATAGGAGACGGTAGAGGATTGGATAGGATAGAGGATAGGATAGGATAGAGGATAGGATAGGATAGAGGATAGGATATTATAGAGGATAGGATAGGATGGAGGATAACGTAGGGGATTGGATAGCATAGAGGATAGGAGACGATAGAGGATAGGATAGGATAGAGGATAGGATAGGATAGGATAGAGGATAGGATATGATAGGATAGAGGATAGGATAGGATAGAGTATAGGATAGGATAGAGGATAGGATAGGATAGAGGATAGGATAGGATAGAGGATAGGATAGGATAGAGGATAGGATAGGATAGAGGATAGGATAGGATAGAGGATAGGATAGGATAGAGAATAGGATAGGATAGAGGATACGATAGGATAGTGGATACGATAGAGGATTGGATAGGATAGAGGATAGGATACGATAGAGGATAGGATAGGATTGAGGATAGGATAGGATAGAGGAGAGTATAGGATAGAGGATAGGATATGATAGAGGATAGGATAGGATAGAGGATAGGATAGGATAGACGATAGGATAGGATAGGATACAGGATAGGATAGGATAGAGGATAAGATAGGATAGAGGATAGGATAGGATAGAGGATAGGGTAGGATAGAGGATAGGATAGGATAGAGGATAGGATAGCATAGAGGATAGGATAGGACAGAGGATAGGATAGGATTGATGATAGGATAGGAAAGAGGACAGGATAGGATACAGGATACGATATTATAGAGGATACGATACGATAGAGGATAGGATAGAGAATAGGATAGGATAGAGGATAGGGGATTGGATCGGATACAGGATAGGAGACGGTAGAGGATTGGATAGGATAGAGGATAGGATAGGATAGAGGATAGGATAGGATAGAGGATAGGATAGGATAGAGGATAGGATATTATAGAGGATAGGATAGGATGGAGGATAACGTAGGGGATTGGATAGCATAGAGGATAGGAGACGATAGAGGATAGGATAGGATAGAGGATAGGATAGGATAGGATAGAGGATAGGATATGATAGGATAGAGGATAGGATAGGATAGAGTATAGGATAGGATAGAGGATAGGATAGGATAGAGGATAGGATAGGATAGAGGATAGGATAGGATAGAGGATAGGATAGGATAGAGGATAGGATAGGATAGAGGATAGGATAGGATAGAGGATAGGATAGGATAGAGAATAGGATAGGATAGAGGATACGATAGGATAGAGGATACGATAGAGGATTGGATAGGATAGAGGATAGGATACGATAGAGGATAGGATAGGATTGAGGATAGGATAGGATAGAGGAGAGTATAGGATAGAGGATAGGATAGGATTGAGGATAGGATTGGATAGAGGATAGGATATGATAGAGGATATGATAGGATAGAGGATACTATAGGATAGATTATAGGATAGGATTGTGGATAGGATAGGAATGAGGATAGGATAGGATTGAGGATAGGATTGGATAGAGGATAGGATAGGATAGGATAGAGGATAGGATAGGATTGAGGATACTATAGGATAGATTATTGGATAGGATTGAGGATAGGACAGGAATGAGGATAGGATAGGATTGGGGATAGGATTGGATAGAGGATAGAATAGGATAGTGGATAGGATACGATAGAGAATAGGATACGATAGAGGATAGGATAGGATAGAGGACAAGATAGGATAGAGGATAGGATAGGATAGGATAGAGAATAGGATAGGATAGAGGATACGATAGGATAGAGGATACGATAGAGGATTGGATAGGATAGAGGATAGGATACGATAGAGGATAGGATAGGATTGAGGATAGGATAGGATTGAGGATAGGATAGGATAGAGGATAGGATAGGATAGAGGAGAGGATAGGATAGAGGATAGGATAGGATAGAGGAGAGGATAGGATAGAGGATAGGATAGAGGATAGGATACGATAAGATGATAGAATAGGATAGAGGATAGGATAGGATTGAGGATAGGATAGGATAGAGGATAGGATAGGATAGAGGAGAGGATAGGATAGAGGATAGGATAGGATTGAGGATGGGATACGATTGAGGATAGGATAGGATTGCGTATGGGATAGGATAGAGCAAAGGATAGGATAGAGGATACTATAGGATAGAGGATACTATAGGATAGAGGATTGGATAGGATTGAGGATAGGATAGGATTGAGGATAGGATAGGATTGAGGATAGGATAGGATAGAGGATAGGATAGGATAGAGGATACGATAGGGGATTGGATTGGATAGAGGATAGGATAGGATAGGATAGAGGATAGGATAGGATAGAGTATAGGATTGGATTTAGGATAGGATAGGATAGAGGATAGAAAAGGATAGAGGATAGGATAGCATTGTGGATAGGATAGGATAGAGGATAGGATAGGATTGAGGATAGGATAGAGGATACGATAGGATAGAGGATACGATAGGATAGAGCATACGATAGAGGATAGGATAGGATAGAGTATAGGACTGGATTGAGGATAGGATAGGATAGAGGATAGAATAGGAAAGAGGATAGGATAGCATAGAGGATAGGATAGGATAGAGGATAGGATATGATAGAGGATAGGAAAGGATAGAGGATAAGTTAGGATAGTGGATAGGATAAGATAGAGGATATGATAGAGTAGAGGACAGGATAGGATAGAGGATAAGATAGGATAGAGGATAGGGTAGGATAGAGGACAGGATAGGATAGAGGATAGGATACGATAGAAGATACGATATTATAGAGGAAAGGTTAGGATGGAGGATAGGATACGATAGAGGATAGGGTAGGATAGAATATAGGATTGGATTGAGGAAAGGATAGGATATAGGATAGGATAGGATTGAGGATAGGATAGCATAGAGGATAAGATAAGTAAGAGGATAGGATAGGATAGAGGATAGAATAGAGGAAAGGATAGGATTGAGAATGGGATATAATAGTGGATAGGATAGGATAGAGGATAGGATAGGATAGAATATAGGATTGGATTGAGGAAAGGATAGGGTATAGGATAGGATAGGATTGAGGATAGGATAGCATAGAGGATAGGATACGATAGAAGATACGATATTATAGAGGAAAGGATAGGATGGAGGATAGGATAGGATAGAGGATAGGATTGGATAGAGGATAGGATAGGATAGAGGATAGAATAGGATAGAGGATAGGATCAGTAAGAGGATAGGATAGCTTAGAGGATAGGATAGAGGAAAGGATAGGATTGAGGATGGGATAGGATAGAGGATAGGATAGGATAGAGGATAGGATTGAGGATTGGATAGGATAGAGGATTGGATAGGATAGAGGATAGGATAGGATTGAGGATAGGATAGGATAGAGGATAGGATACGATAGAGGATAGGATAGGATAGAGGATAGGATAGGATAGAGGATAGGATAGGATAGAGGATAGGATAAGTAAGAGGATAGGATAGGATAGAGGATAGGATAGAGGAAAGTATAGGATTGAGGATGGGATAGGATAGAGGATAGGATAGGATAGAGGATAGAATAGGATAGAGCATACGATAGAGGATAGGATAGGATAGAGTATAGGATTGGATTGAGGATAGGATAGGATAGAGGATAGAATAGGATAGAGGATAGGATAGCATAGAGGATAGGATAGGATACAGGATAGGACAAGATTGAAGATAGGATAGAGGATTGGATATGATAGAAGATCGAATACGATAGAGGATAGGATATGATAGAGGATAGGATAGGATGGAGGATAGGATTGGATTGAGGATAGATAGGATAGAGGATAGAATAGGATAGAGGATAGGATAGCATAGAGGATAGGATAGGATAGAGGATAGGATAGGATAGAGGATAAAATAGGATAGAGGATAGGATAGCATAGAGGATAGGATAGGATACAGGATAGGACAAGATTGAGGATAGGATAGAGGATTGGATATGATAGAAGATCGAATAGGATAGAGGATAGGATAGGATAGAGCATACGATAGAGGATAGGATAGGATAGAGTATAGGATTGGATTGAGGAAAGGATACAATAGAGTATAGAATAGGATACATTATAGGATAGCATAGAGGATAGGATAGGATAGAGGATAGGATACGATTGAGGATACGATAGAGGATAGGATATGATAGAGGATAGGATAGGATGGATGATAGGATTGGATTGAGGATAGATAGGATAGAGGATAGAATACGATAGAGGATAGGATATGATAGAGGATAGGATAGGATAGAGGATTGGATAGGGGATTGGATAGGATAGAAGATGGGATAGGGTAGGGCATACGATAGAGGATAGGATAGGATAGAGGATAGGATAGGGTAGAGAATAGGATAGGATAGAGGATACGATAGGATAGAGGATACGATAGAGGATAGGATAGGATAGAGGATAGGATAGGGTAGAGAATAGGATAGGATAGAGGATACGATAGGATAGAGGATACGATAGAGGATTGGATAGGATAGAGGATAGGATACGATAGAGGATAGGATTGGATAGAGGATAGGATAGGATAGCGGATAGGATAGGATTGAGGAGAGGATATGTTAGAGGATAGGATAGGATAGAGGATACTATAGGATAGATTATAGGATAGGATTGAGGATAGTATAGGATAGAGGATACGATAGAGGATTGGATAGGATAGAGGATAGGATACGATAGACGATAGGATAGGATAGAGGATAGGATTGGATTGAGGAATAGATAGGATAGAGGATAGAATAGGATAGAGGATAGGATAGGATAGAGGATACGATAGGAAAGAGGATAGGATATGAAAGAGGATAGAATAGGATGGGGGATAGGATAGAGGATAGGATACGATAAGAGGATAGAATAGGATAGAGGATAGGATAGGATTGAGGATAGAATAGGATAGATGATAGGATAGGATAGTGGAGAGGATACGATAGAGGATAGGATAGGATTGAGGATAGGATATGATAGAGGATAGGATAGGATAGAGGATACTATAGGATAGATTATAGGATAGGATTGTGGATAGGATAGGAATGAGGATAGGATAGGATTGAGGATAGGATTGGATAGAGGATAGGATAGGATAGGATAGAGGATAGGATAGGATTGAGGATACTATAGGATAGATTATTGGATAGGATTGAGGATAGGACAGGAATGAGGATAGGATAGGATTGGGGATAGGATTGGATAGAGGATAGAATAGGATAGTGGATAGGATACGATAGAAGATAGGATAGGATAGAGGACAAGATAGGATAGAGTATAGGATAGGATAGAGGATAGGATGGGATAGAGGATAGGATAGGATAGAGGAGAGGATAGGATAGAGGATAGGATAGGATTGAGGATAGGATAGGATTGCGGATAGGATAGGATAGAGGATAGGATAGGTGATTGGATTGGATAGAGGATAGGATAGGATAGAGGATAGGATACGATAGAGTATAGGATTGGATTGAGGATAGGATAGGATAGAGGATATAATAGGATAGAGGATAGGATAGGATAGAGGATAGGATAGGATAGAGGAGAGGATAGGATAGAGGATAGGATAGGATTGAGGATAGGATAGGATTGCGGATAGGATAGGATAGAGGAAAGGATAGGATAGAGGATACTAAAGGATAGATTATAGGATAGGGTTGAGGATAGTATACGAATGAGGATAGTATAGGATTGAGGATAGGATAGAGGATACGATAGGATAGAGCATACGATATAGGATAGGATAGGATAGAGTATAGGACTGGATTGAGGATAGGATAGGATAGAGGATAGAATAGGAAAGAGGATAGGATAGGATACAGGACAGGATAGGATAGAGGATAAGGTAGGATAGAGGATAAGAGAGGATAGAGGATACGATAGGATAGAGGATAGGATATGGTAGAGGGTAGAATAGGATAGGATAGAGGATAGGATAGGATTGAGGATACTATAGGATAGATTATTGGATAGGATTGAGGATAGGACAGGAATGAGGATAATATAGGATTGGGGATAGGATTGGATAGAGGATAGGATAGGATAGTGGATAGAATACGATAGAAGATTCGATATTATAGACGAAAGGATAGGATAGAGAATAGGATAGGATACAGGATAGGATAGAGGATAGGATACGATAAGATTATAGGATAGGATAGAGGATAGGATACGATAGAGGATAGGATAGGATAGAGGACAAGATAGGATAGCGGATAGGATAGGATAGAGGATAGGATAGGATAGAGGAGAGGATAGGATAGAGGATAGGATAGGATTGAGGATAGGATAGGATTGCGGATAGGATAGGATAGAGGAAAGGATAGGATAGAGGATACTATAGGATAGATTATAGGATAGGGTTGAGGATAGGATACGAATGAGGATAGGATAGGATTGAGGATAGGATTGGATAGAGGATAGGATAAGATAGAGGATAGGATAGGATTGAGGATAGGATAGGAATGACGATAGGATAGGATTGAGGATAGGATTGGATAGAGGATAGGATAGGGGATTGGATTGGATAGAGGATAGGATAGCATAGAGGATAGGATAGGATAGAGTATAGGATTGGATTGAGGATAGGGTAGGATAGAGGATAGAATAGGATAGAGGATAGGATAGCATAGTGGATAGGATAGGATAGAGGATAGGATAGGATTGAGGATAGGATAGAGGATACGATAGGATAGAGCATACGATAGAGGATAGGATAGGATAGAGCATACGATAGAGGATAGGATAGGATAGAGTATAGGACTGGATTGAGGATAGGATAGGATAGAGGATAGAATAGGAAAGAGGATAGGATAGGATACAGGACAGGATAGGATAGAGGATAAGGTAGGTTAGAGGATAAGAGAGGATAGAGGATACGATAGGATAGAGGATAGGATATGGTAGAGGATAGAATAGGATTGAGGATAGGACAGGATAGAGTATAGGATTGGATTGAGGATAGGATAGGATAGAGATTAGGATACGATAGAGGATTGGATAGGATACATGGTATTATAGGGTAGAGGATAGGATAGGATAGAGGATAGGATAGGGGATTGGATATGATAGAGGATAGGATAGGATAGAGCATACGATAGAGGATAGGATAGGATAGAGGATAGGGTAGAGGATTGGATAGGATAGAGGATTTGATACGATAGAGGATAGGATAGGATAGAGAATAGGATAGGATAGAGGATAAGATAGGATAGAGAATAGGATAGGATAGAGGATAGGATAGGATAGATTATAGGATATGATAGAGGATAGGGTAGTATTGAGGATAGGATAGGATAGAGGAGAGGATAGGATAGGATTGCGGATAGGATAGTATAGAGGAAAGGATAGGATTGAGGATATTATAGGATAGATTATTGGATAGGATTGAGGATAGGACAGGAATGAGGATAGGATAGGATTGAGGATAGGATAGGATTGAGGATAGGATAGGATAGAGGATAGGATAGGATAGAGGATACGATAGGGGATTGGATTGGATAGAGGATAGGATAGGATAGGATAGAGGATAGGATAGGATAGAGTATAGGATTGGATTTAGGATAGGATAGGATAGAGGATAGAAAAGGATAGAGGATAGGATAGCATTGTGGATAGGATAGGATAGAGGATAGGATAGGATTGAGGATAGGATAGAGGATACGATAGGATAGAGGATACGATAGGATAGAGCATACGATAGAGGATAGGATAGGATAGAGTATAGGACTGGATTGAGGATAGGATAGGATAGAGGATAGAATAGGAAAGAGGATAGGATAGCATAGAGGATAGGATAGGATAGAGGATAGGATATGATAGAGGATAGGAAAGGATAGAGGATAAGTTAGGATAGTGGATAGGATAAGATAGAGGATAGGATAGAGTAGAGGACAGGATAGGATAGAGGATAAGATAGGATAGAGGATAGGGTAGGATAGAGGACAGGATAGGATAGAGGATAGGATACGATAGAAGATACGATATTATAGAGGAAAGGTTAGGATGGAGGATAGGATACGATAGAGGATAGGGTAGGATAGAATATAGGATTGGATTGAGGAAAGGATAGGATATAGGATAGGATAGGATTGAGGATAGGATAGCATAGAGGATAGGATACGATAGAAGATACGATATTATAGAGGAAAGGATAGGATGGAGGATAGGATAGGATAGAGGATAGGATTGGATAGAGGATAGGATAGGATAGAGGATAGAATAGGATAGAGGATAGGATCAGTAAGAGGATAGGATTGCTTAGAGGATAGGATAGAGGAAAGGATAGGATTGAGGATGGGATAGGATAGAGGATAGGATAGGATAGAGGATAGGATTGAGGATTGGATAGGATAGAGGATTGGATAGGATAGAGGATAGGATAGGATTGAGGATAGGATAGGATAGAGGATAGGATACGATAGAGGATAGGATAGGATAGAGGATAGGATAGGATAGAGGATAGGATAGGATAGAGGATAGGATAAGTAAGAGGATAGGATAGGATAGAGGATAGGATAGAGGAAAGTATAGGATTGAGGATGGGATAGGATAGAGGATAGGATAGGATAGAGGATAGAATAGGATAGAGCATACGATAGAGGATAGGATAGGATAGAGTATAGGATTGGATTGAGGATAGGATAGGATAGAGGATAGAATAGGATAGAGGATAGGATAGCATAGAGGATAGGATAGGATACAGGATAGGACAAGATTGAAGATAGGATAGAGGATTGGATATGATAGAAGATCGAATACGATAGAGGATAGGATATGATAGAGGATAGGATAGGTTGGAGGATAGGATTGGATTGAGGATAGATAGGATAGAGGATAGAATAGGATAGAGGATAGGATAGCATAGAGGATAGGATAGGATAGAGGATAGGATAGGATAGAGGATAAAATAGGATAGAGGATAGGATAGCATAGAGGATAGGATAGGATACAGGATAGGACAAGATTGAGGATAGGATAGAGGATTGGATATGATAGAAGATCGAATAGGATAGAGGATAGGATAGGATAGAGCATACGATAGAGGATAGGATTGGATTGAGGAAAGGATACAATAGAGTATAGAATAGGATACATTATAGGATAGCATAGAGGATAGGATAGGATAGAGGATAGGATACGATTGAGGATACGATAGAGGATAGGATATGATAGAGGATAGGATAGGATGGATGATAGGATTGGATTGAGGATAGATAGGATAGAGGATAGAATACGATAGAGGATAGGATATGATAGAGGATAGGATAGGATAGAGGATTGGATAGGGGATTGGATAGGATAGAAGATGGGATAGGGTAGGGCATACGATAGAGGATAGGATAGGATAGAGGATAGGATAGGGTAGAGAATAGGATAGGATAGAGGATACGATAGGATAGAGGATACGATAGAGGATAGGATAGGATAGAGGATAGGATAGGGTAGAGAATAGGATAGGATAGAGGATACGATAGGATAGAGGATACGATAGAGGATTGGATAGGATAGAGGATAGGATACGATAGAGGATAGGATTGGATAGAGGATAGGATAGGATAGCGGATAGGATAGGATTGAGGAGAGGATATGTTAGAGGATAGGATAGGATAGAGGATACTATAGGATAGATTATAGGATAGGATTGAGGATAGTATAGGATAGAGGATACGATAGAGGATTGGATAGGATAGAGGATAGGATACGATAGACGATAGGATAGGATAGAGGATAGGATTGGATTGAGGAATAGATAGGATAGAGGATAGAATAGGATAGAGGATAGGATAGGATAGAGGATACGATAGGAAAGAGGATAGGATATGAAAGAGGATAGAATAGGATGGAGGATAGGATAGAGGATAGGATACGATAAGAGGATAGAATAGGATAGAGGATAGGATAGGATTGAGGATAGAATAGGATAGTTGATAGGATAGGATAGTGGAGAGGATACGATAGAGGATAGGATAGGATTGAGGATAGGATATGATAGAGGATAGGATAGGATAGAGGATACTATAGGATAGATTATAGGATAGGATTGTGGATAGGATAGGAATGAGGATAGGATAGGATTGAGGATAGGATTGGATAGAGGATAGGATAGGATAGGATAGAGGATAGGATAGGATTGAGGATACTATAGGATAGATTATTGGATAGGATTGAGGATAGGACAGGAATGAGGATAGGATAGGATTGGGGATAGGATTGGATAGAGGATAGAATAGGATAGTGGATAGGATACGATAGAAGATAGGATAGGATAGAGGACAAGATAGGATAGAGTATAGGATAGGATAGAGGATAGGATGGGATAGAGGATAGGATAGGATAGAGGAGAGGATAGGATAGAGGATAGGATAGGATTGAGGATAGGATAGGATTGCGGATAGGATAGGATAGAGGATAGGATAGGTGATTGGATTGGATAGAGGATAGGATAGGATAGAGGATAGGATACGATAGAGTATAGGATTGGATTGAGGATAGGATAGGATAGAGGATATAATAGGATAGAGGATAGGATAGGATAGAGGATAGGATAGGATAGAGGAGAGGATAGGATAGAGGATAGGATAGGATTGAGGATAGGATAGGATTGCGGATAGGATAGGATAGAGGAAAGGATAGGATAGAGGATACTAAAGGATAGATTATAGGATAGGGTTGAGGATAGTATACGAATGAGGATAGTATAGGATTGAGGATAGGATAGAGGATACGATAGGATAGAGCATACGATATAGGATAGGATAGGATAGAGTATAGGACTGGATTGAGGATAGGATAGGATAGAGGATAGAATAGGAAAGAGGATAGGATAGGATACAGGACAGGATAGGATAGAGGATAAGGTAGGATAGAGGATAAGAGAGGATAGAGGATACGATAGGATAGAGGATAGGATATGGTAGAGGGTAGAATAGGATAGGATAGAGGATAGGATAGGATTGAGGATACTATAGGATAGATTATTGGATAGGATTGAGGATAGGACAGGAATGAGGATAATATAGGATTGGGGATAGGATTGGATAGAGGATAGGATAGGATAGTGGATAGAATACGATAGAAGATTCGATATTATAGACGAAAGGATAGGATAGAGAATAGGATAGGATACAGGATAGGATAGAGGATAGGATACGATAAGATTATAGGATAGGATAGAGGATAGGATACGATAGAGGATAGGATAGGATAGAGGACAAGATAGGATAGCGGATAGGATAGGATAGTGGATAGGATAGGATAGAGGAGAGGATAGGATAGAGGATAGGATAGGATTGAGGATAGGATAGGATTGCGGATAGGATAGGATAGAGGAAAGGATAGGATAGAGGATACTATAGGATAGATTATAGGATAGGGTTGAGGATAGGATACGAATGAGGATAGGATAGGATTGAGGATAGGATTGGATAGAGGATAGGATAAGATAGAGGATAGGATAGGATTGAGGATAGGATAGGAATGACGATAGGATAGGATTGAGGATAGGATTGGATAGAGGATAGGATAGGGGATTGGATTGGATAGAGGATAGGATAGCATAGAGGATAGGATAGGATAGAGTATAGGATTGGATTGAGGATAGGGTAGGATAGAGGATAGAATAGGATAGAGGATAG
This sequence comes from Halictus rubicundus, assembly GCF_050948215.1. Taxonomy (NCBI): domain Eukaryota; kingdom Metazoa; phylum Arthropoda; class Insecta; order Hymenoptera; family Halictidae; genus Halictus; species Halictus rubicundus. Next base: position 18,610 of record NW_027488791.1, read on the forward strand.
GATAGCATAGTGGATAGGATAGGATAGAGGATAGGATAGGATTGAGGATAGGATAGAGGATACGATAGGATAGAGCATACGATAGAGGATAGGATAGGATAGAGCATAGGATTGGATTGAGGATAGGGTAGGATAGAGGATAGAATAGGATAGAGGATAGGATAGCATAGTGGATAGGATAGGATAGAGGATAGGATAGGATTGAGGATAGGATAGAGGATACGATAGGATAGAGCATACGATAGAGGATAGGATAGGATAGAGCATACGATAGAGGATAGGATAGGATAGAGTATAGGACTGGATTGAGGATAGGATAGGATAGAGGATAGAATAGGAAAGAGGATAGGATAGGATACAGGACAGGATAGGATAGAGGATAAGGTAGGTTAGAGGATAAGAGAGGATAGAGGATACGATAGGATAGAGGATAGGATATGGTAGAGGATAGAATAGGATTGAGGATAGGACAGGATAGAGTATAGGATTGGATTGAGGATAGGATAGGATAGAGATTAGGATACGATAGAGGATTGGATAGGATACATGGTATTATAGGGTAGAGGATAGGATAGGATAGAGGATAGGATAGGGGATTGGATATGATAGAGGATAGGATAGGATAGAGCATACGATAGAGGATAGGATAGGATAGAGGATAGGATAGAGGATTGGATAGGATAGAGGATTTGATACGATAGAGGATAGGATAGGATAGAGAATAGGATAGGATAGAGGATAAGATAGGATAGAGAATAGGATAGGATAGAGGATAGGATAGGATAGATTATAGGATATGATAGAGGATAGGGTAGTATTGAGGATAGGATAGGATAGAGGAGAGGATAGGATAGGATTGCGGATAGGATAGTATAGAGGAAAGGATAGGATTGAGGATATTATAGGATAGATTATTGGATAGGATTGAGGATAGGACAGGAATGAGGATAGGATAGGATTGGGGACAGGATTGGATAGAGGATAGGATAGGATAGTGGATAGGATACGATAGAAGATTCGATATTATAGAGGAAAGGATAGGATAGAGAATAGGATAGGATAGAGGATAGGATACGATAAGAGGATAGGATAGGATAGAGGATAGGATACGATAGAGGATAGGATAGGATAGAGGACAAGATAGGATAGAGGATAGGATAGGATAGAGGTGAGGATAGGATAGAGGATAGGATAGGATTGAGGATAGGATACGATTGCGGATAGGATAGGATAGAGGAAAGGATAGGATAGAGGATACTATAGGATAGATTATAGGATAGGGTTGAGGATACGATACGAATGAGGATAGGATAGGATTGAGGATAGGATTGGATAGAGGATAGGATAAGATAGAGGATAGGATAGGATTGAGGATACTATAGGATAGATTCTAGGATAGGATTGAGGATAGGATAGGAATGAGGATAGGATAGGATTGAGGATAGGATTGGATAGAGGATGGGATAGGATAGAGGATAGGATAGGATTGAGGATAAGATAGGAATGAGGATAGGATAGGATTGAGGATAGGATAGGAATGAGGATAGGATAGGATTGAGGGTATGATAGGGGATTGGATAGGATGGACGATAGGATAGGATGGAGGATAGGATAGGATAGGATTGAGGATTGGATAGGACAGAAGATTGGATGGGATAGAGGATAGGATAGGATAGAGGATAGGATAGGATAGAGGATACTATAGGATAGAGGATAGGATAGGACTGAGGATAGGATAGGAATGAGGATAGGATAGGATTGAGGGTATGATAGGGGATTGGATAGGATGGACGATTGGATAGGATGGAGGATAGGATAGGATAGGATTGAGGATAGGATAGGATACAATATAGGATAGGATAGAGGATAGGATAGGATAGAGGAGAGGATAGGATAGAGGATAGGATAGTATTGAGGATAAGATAAGATAGAGGATAGGATGGGATAGAGGATAGAATATGATAGAGGATAGAATAGGATGGAGGATAGGATAGAGGATAGGATGCGATAAGAGGATAGAATAGGATAGAGGATAGGATAGGATTGAGGATAGGATAGGATAGACTAAAGGATAGGATAGAGGATACTATAGGATAGATTATAGGATAGGATTGAGGATAGGATTGGATAGAGGATAGCATAGGATAGAGGATTGGATGGGATAGAGGATAGGATAGGATAGAGGATAGTATAGGATAAAGGATAATATAGGATAGAGGATAGGATAGGATTGAGGATAGGATTGGATAGAGGATAAGATAGGATAGAGGATAGGATAGGATAGAGGATAGGATAGGATTGAGGATAGGATAGGATTGAGGATAGGATAGGATAGAGGATACTATAGGATTGTGGATAGGATTGAGGATTTGGATAGGATAGAAGATTGGATGGGATAGAGGATAGGATAGGGTAGAGGATAGGATAGGATAGAGGATACTATAGGATAGAGGATAGAATAGGACTGAGGATAGGATAGGTATGAGGATAGGATAGGATTGAGGGTATGATAGGAGATTGGATAGGAATGAGGATAGGATAGGATTGAGGATAGGATAGAGGATTGGATAGGATAGAAGATTGAATGGGATAGAGGATAGGATAGTATTGAGGATAAGATAGGATAGAGGATAGGATGGGATAGAGGATAGGATATGATAGATTATAGGATATGATAGAGGATAGGATAGTATTGAGGATAGGATAGGATAGAGGAGAGGATAGGATAGAGGATAGGATAGCATAGTGGATAGGATAGGATAGAAGATTCGATATTATAGACGAAAGGATAGGATAGAGAATAGGATAGGATAGAGGATAGGATACGATAAGAGGATAGGATAGGATAGAGGATAGGATACGATAGAGGATAGGATAGGATAGAGGACAAGATAGGATAGAGGATAGGATAGGATAGAGGTGAGGATAGGATAGAGGATAGGATAGGATTGAGGATAGGATACGATTGCGGATAGGATAGGATAGAGGAAAGGATAGGATAGAGGATACTATAGGATAGATTATAGGATAGGGTTGAGGATACGATACGAATGAGGATAGGATAGGATTGAGGATAGGATTGGATAGAGGATAGGATAAGATAGAGGATAGGATAGGATTGAGGATACTATAGGATAGATTCTAGGATAGGATTGAGGATAGGATAGGAATGAGGATAGGATAGGATTGAGGATAGGATTGGATAGAGGATGGGATAGGATAGAGGATAGGATAGGATTGAGGATAAGATAGGAATGAGGATAGGATAGGATTGAGTATAGGATAGGAATGAGGATAGGATAGGATTGAGGGTATGATAGGGGATTGGATAGGATGGACGATAGGATAGGATGGAGGATAGGATAGGATAGGATTGAGGATTGGATAGGATGGAAGATTGGATGGGATAGAGGATAGGATAGGATAGAGGATAGGATAGGATAGAGGATACTATAGGATAGAGGATAGGATAGGACTGAGGATAGGATAGGAATGAGGATAGGATAGGATTGAGGGTATGATAGGGGATTGGATAGGATGGACGATTGGATAGGATGGAGGATAGGATAGGATAGGATTGAGGATAGGATAGGATAGAATATAGGATAGGATAGAGGATAGGATAGGATAGAGGAGAGGATAGGATAGAGGATAGGATAGTATTGAGGATAAGATAAGATAGAGGATAGGATGGGATAGAGGATAGAATATGATAGAGGATAGAATAGGATGGAGGATAGGATAGAGGATAGGATACGATAAGAGGATAGAATAGGATAGAGGATAGGATAGGATTGAGGATAGGATAGGATAGACTAAAGGATAGGATAGAGGATACTATAGGATAGATTATAGGATAGGATTGAGGATAGGATTGGATAGAGGATAGCATAGGATAGAGGATTGGATGGGATAGAGGATAGGATAGGATAGAGGATAGTATAGGATAAAGGATAATATAGGATAGAGGATAGGATAGGATTGAGGATAGGATTGGATAGAGGATAAGATAGGATAGAGGATAGGATTGGATAGAGGATGGGATAGGATAGAGGATAGGATAGGATTGAGGATAGGATAGGATAGAGGATACTATAGGATAGATTATAGGATAGGATTGAGGATAAGATAGGAATGAGGATAGGATAGGATTGAGGATAGGATAGGAATGAGGATAGGATAGGATTGAGGGTATGATAGGGGATTGGATAGGATGGACGATAGGATAGGATGGAGGATAGGATAGGATAGGATTGAGGATTGGATAGGATAGAAGATTGGATGGGATAGAGGATAGGATAGGATAGAGGATAGGATAGGATAGAGGATACTATAGGATAGAGGATAGGATAGGACTGAGGATAGGATAGGAATGAGGATAGGATAGGATTGAGGGTATGATAGGGGATTGGATAGGATGGACGATTGGATAGGATGGAGGATAGGATAGGATAGGATTGAGGATAGGATAGGATAGAATATAGGATAGGATAGAGGATAGGATAGGATAGAGGAGAGGATAGGATAGAGGATAGGATAGTATTGAGGATAAGATAAGATAGAGGATAGGATGGGATAGAGGATAGAATATGATAGAGGATAGAATAGGATGGAGGATAGGATAGAGGATAGGATGCGATAAGAGGATAGAATAGGATAGAGGATAGGATAGGATTGAGGATAGGATAGGATAGACTAAAGGATAGGATAGAGGATACTATAGGATAGATTATAGGATAGGATTGAGGATAGGATTGGATAGAGGATAGCATAGGATAGAGGATTGGATGGGATAGAGGATAGGATAGGATAGAGGATAGTATAGGATAAAGGATAATATAGGATAGAGGATAGGATAGGATTGAGGATAGGATTGGATAGAGGATAAGATAGGATAGAGGATAGGATAGGATAGAGGATAGGATAGGATTGAGGATAGGATAGGATTGAGGATAGGATAGGATAGAGGATACTATAGGATTGTGGATAGGATTGAGGATTTGGATAGGATAGAAGATTGGATGGGATAGAGGATAGGATAGGATAGAGGATAGGATAGGATAGAGGATACTATAGGATAGAGGATAGAATAGGACTGAGGATAGGATAGGTATGAGGATAGGATAGGATTGAGGGTATGATAGGAGATTGGATAGGAATGAGGATAGGATAGGATTGAGGATAGGATAGAGGATTGGATAGGATAGAAGATTGAATGGGATAGAGGATAGGATAGTATTGAGGATAAGATAGGATAGAGGATAGGATGGGATAGAGGATAGGATATGATAGATTATAGGATATGATAGAGGATAGGATAGTATTGAGGATAGGATAGGATAGAGGAGAGGATAGGATAGGGGATAGGATAGCATAGTGGATAGGATAGGATAGAGGATAGGATAGGATTGAGGATAGGATAGAGGATACGATAGGATAGAGAATACGATACAGGATAGGATAGGATAGAGTATAGGACTGGATTGAGGATAGGATAGGATAGAGGATAGAATAGGAAAGAGGATAGGATAGGATACAGGACAGGATAGGATAGAGGATAAGGTAGGATAGAGGATAAGAGAGGATAGAGGATACGATAGGATAGAGGATAGGATATGGTAGAGGGTAGAATAGGATAGGATAGAGGATAGGATAGGATTGAGGATACTATAGGATAGATTATTGGATAGGATTGAGGATAGGACAGGAATGAGGATAATATAGGATTGGGGATAGGATTGGATAGAGGATACGATAGGATAGTGGATAGGATACGATAGAAGATTCGATATTATAGACGAAAGGATAGGATAGAGAATAGGATAGGATACAGGATAGGATAGAGGATAGGATACGATAAGATTATAGGATAGGATAGAGGATAGGATACGATAGAGGATAGGATAGGATAGAGGACAAGATAGGATAGCGGATAGGATAGGATAGAGGATAGGATAGGATAGAGGATAGGATAGGATAGAGGAGAGGATAGGATAGAGGATAGGATAGGATTGAGGATAGGATAGGATTGCGGATAGGATAGGATAGAGGAAAGGATAGGATAGAGGATACTATAGGATAGATTATAGGATAGGGTTGAGGATAGGATACGAATGAGGATAGGATAGGATTGAGGATAGGATTGGATAGAGGATAGGATAAGATAGAGGATAGGATAGGATTGAGGATAGGATAGGAATGACGATAGGATAGGATTGAGGATAGGATTGGATAGAGGATAGGATAGGGGATTGGATTGGATAGAGGATAGGATAGGATAGAGGATAGGATAGGATAGAGTATAGGATTGGATTGAGGATAGGATAGGATAGAGGATAGAATAGGATAGAGGATAGGATAGCATAGTGGATAGGATAGGATAGAGGATCGGATAGGATTGAGGATTGGATAGGATAGAGGATTGGATAGGATAGAGGATAGGATAGGATTGAGGATAGGATAGGATAGAGGATAGGATACGATAGAGGATAGGATAGGATAGAGGATAGGATAAGTAAGAGGATAGGATAGGATAGAGAATAGGATACGATAGAGGATACGATAGGATAGAGGATACGATAGAAGATACGATATGATAGAGGATACGATAGAGGATTGGATAGGATAGAGGATAGGATACGATAGAGGATAGGATTGGATAGAGGATAGGATAGGATAGAGGATAGGATAGGATTGAGGATAGGATATGTTAGAGGATAGGATAGGATAGAGGATACTATAGGATAGATTATAGGATAGGATTGAGGATAGTATAGGATAGAGGATACGATAGAGGATTGGATAGGATAGAGGATAGGATACGATAGACGATAGGATAGGATAGAGGATAGGATTGGATTGAGGAATAGATAGGATAGAGGATAGAATCGGATAGAGGATAGGATAGGATAGAGGATACGATAGGAAAGAGGATAGGATATGATAGAGGATAGAATAGGATGGAGGATAGGATAGAGGATAGGATACGATAAGAGGATAGAATAGGATAGATGATAGGATAGGATAGTGGAGAGGATACGATAGAGGATAGGATAGGATAGAGGATAGGATAGGATAGAGTATAGGATAGGATAGAGGATAGGATAGGATTGAAGATAGGATAGCTTAGAGGATAGAATAGGATTGAGGATAGGATAGGATAGAGGATAGGATAGGATAGAGGATAGGATTGAGGATTGGATAGGATAGAGGATTGGATAGGATAGAGGATAGGATAGGATTGAGGATAGGATAGGATAGAGGATAGGATACGATAGAGGATAGGATAGGATAGAGGATAGGATAGGATAGAGGATAGGATAGGATAGAGGATAGGATAGAGGAAAGTATAGGATTGAGGATGGGATAGGATAGAGGATAGGATAGGATAGAGGATAGAATAGGATAGAGGATAAAATAGGATAGAGGATAGGATAGCATAGAGGATAGAATAGGATACAGGATAGGACAAGATTGAGGATAGGATAGAGGATTGGATATGATAGAAGATCGAATAGGATAGAGGATAGGATAGGATAGGGCATACGATAGAGGATAGGATAGGATAGAGTATAGGATTGGATTGAGGAAAGGATACAATAGAGGATAGAATAGGATACAGGATAGGATAGCATAGAGGATAGGATAGGATAGAGGATAGGATAGGATAGAGGATAAGATAGCATAGTGGATAGGATAAGATAGAGGATAGGATAGAATAGAGGACAGGATAGGATAGAGGATAAGATAGGATAGAGGATAGGATAGGATAGAGGATAGGATATGATAGAGGATAGGATAGGATTGAGGATTGGATTGGATAGTGGATAGGATAGGATAGAGTATACGATAGAGGATAGGATAGGATATGATAGAGAATAGGATAGGATACATGGTGTTATAGGGTAGAGGATAGTATAGGATAGGGGATTCGATAGGATAGAGGATAGGATAGGATAGAGCATTCGATAGGGGATAAGATAGGATAGAGTATAGGACTGGATTGAGAATAGGATAGGATAGAGGATAGAATAGGAAATAGGGTAGGATAGCATAGAGGATAGGAAAGGATAGACGATACGACAAGATTGAGGATAGGATAGAGGATTGGATATGATAGAAGATCGAATACGATAGAGGATAGGATATGATAGAGGATAGGATAGGATGGAGGATAGGATTGGATTGAGGATAGATAGGATAGAGGATAGAATAGGATAGAGGATAGGATAGCATAGAGGATAGGATAGGATTGAGGATAGGATAGAGGATACGATAGGATAGAGCATACGATAGAGGATAGGATAGGATAGAGTATAGGACTGGATTGAGAATAGGAAAGGATAGAGGATAGAATAGGAAATAGGATAGGATAGCATAGAGGATAGGATAGGATAGAGGATAGGACAAGATTGAGGATAGGATAGAGGATTGGATATGATAGAAGATCGATTACGATAGAGGATAGGATATGATAGAGGATAGGATAGGATGGAGTATAGGATTGGATTGAGGATAGATAGGATAGAGGATAGAATAGGATAGAGGATAGGATAGCATAGAGGATAGGATAGGATAGAGGATAGGATAGGATTGAGGGTAGGATAGAGGATAGGATAGCATAGAGGATAGGATAGGATAGAGGATAGGGTAGGATAGAGGATAAGATAGCATAGTGGATAGGATAAGATAGAGGATAGGATAGAATAGAGGACAGGATAGGATAGAGGATAAGATAGGATAGAGGATAGGATAGGATAGAGGATAGGATAGGATAGAGGATAGGATATGATAGAGAATAGGATAGGACAGAGGATACAATAGGATAGAGGATTGGATAGGGGATTGGATAGGATAGAGGATAGGATAGGATAGGGTATACGATAGAGGATAGGATAGGATAGAGGATAGGATAGGATAGAGGATAGGATAGGATAAGATAGAGGATAGGATAGAATAGAGGACAGGATAGGATAGAGGATAAGATAGGATAGAGGATAGGATAGGATAGAGGATAGGATATGATAGAGGATAGGATAGGATTGAGGATTGGATTGGATAGTGGATAGGATAGGATAGAGTATACGATAGAGGATAGGATAGGATAGGATAGAGAATAGGATAGGATACATGGTATTATAGGGTAGAGGATAGTATAGGATAGGGGATTCGATAGGATAGAGGATAGGATAGGATAGAGCATACGATAGAGGATAGGATAGAGGATTGGATAGGATAGAGGATAGGATACGATAGAACAGAGGAAAGGATAGGGTACGATATTATAGAGGAAAGGATAGGATAGAGGATAGGCTAGGATAGAGGATAAGGTAGGATAGTGGATAGGATAAGATAGAGGATAGGATAGAATAGAGGACAGGATAGGATAGAGGATACTATAGGATAGAATATAGGATACAATTGCGGATAGGATAGGAATGAGGATAGGATAGGATTGAGGGTAGGATAGAGGATTGGATAGGATAGAAGATAGGATAGGATTGAGGATAGGATAGGATAGAGGATAGGATAGGATAGAGGATACGATAGGGGATTGGATTGGATAGAGGATAGGATAGGATAGAGGATAGGATAGTGGATTGGATAGGATAGAGGATAGGATACGATAGAGGATAGGATAGGATAGAATATAGGATTGGATTGAGGATAGGATAGGATAGAGGACAGAATAGGATAGAGGATAGGATGGCATAGAGGATAGGATAGTATACAGGATAGGACAAGATTGAGGATAGGATTGAGGATAGGATACAATAGATGATAGAATAGGATAGAGGATAGGATAGCATAGAGGATAGGATAGGATAGAGGATAGGATAGGATTGAGGATACGATAGAGGATAGGATATGATAGAGGATAGGATAGGATAGAGGATTGGATAAGGGCTTGGATAGGATAGAGGATAGGATAGGGTAGGGCATACGATAGAGGATAGGATAGGATAGAGGATAGGATAGGATAGAGAATAGGATAGCATAGAGGATACGACAGGATAGAGGATACGATAAGGGATTGGATTGGATTGGATAGAGGATAGGATAGGATAGAGGATAGGATTGCATAGAGGATAGGATCAGTAAGAGGATAGGATAGGTTAGAGGATAGGATAGAGGAAGGGATAGGATTGAGGATGGGATAGGATAGAGGATAGGATAGGATAGTGGATAGGATACGATAGAGGATTGGATAGGATAGAGGATAGGATAGGATAGAGGATAGGATAGGATAGTGGATTGCAAAGCATAGAGGATAGGATAGGATTGAGGATAGGAGAGGATAGAGGATAGGATAGGATAGAGTATAGGATAGGATAGAGGATAGGATAGGATTGAAGATAGGATAGCATAGAGGATAGGATAGGATTGAGGATAGGATAGAGGATACGATAGGATAGAGCATACGATAGGGGATAGGATAGGATAGAGTATAGGACTGGATTGAGAATAGGATAGGATAGGGGATAGACTAGGAAATAGGATAGGATAGCATAGAGGATAGGATAGGATAGGGGATAGGACAAGATTGAGGATAGGATAGAGGATTAGATAATATAAAAGATCGAATACGATAGAGGATAGGATATCATAGAGGATAGGATAGGATGGAGGATAGGATTGGATTGAGGATAGATAGGATAGAGGATAGAATAGGATAGAGGATAGGATAGCATAGAGGATAGAATAGGATAGAGGATAGGATAGGATTGAGGATAGGATAGAGGATAGGATAGCATAGAGGATAGGATAGGATAGAGGATAGGATAGGATTGAGTATAGGATAGAGGATTGGATAGGATAGAGGATTGGACAGGATAGAAGATAGGATACGATAGAGGATAGGATATGATAGAGGATAGGATAGGATAGAGGATAAGATAGCATAGTGGATAGGATAAGATAGAGGATAGGATAGAATAGAGGACAGGATAGGATAGAGGATAAGATAGGATAGAGGATAGGATAGGATAGAGGATAGGATTGGATAGAGTATACGATAGAGGATAGGATAGGATAGGATAGAGAATAGGATAGGATACATGGTATTATAGGGTAGAGGATAGTATAGGATAGGGGATTCAATAGGATAGAGGATAGGATAGGATAGAGCATACGATACAGGATAGGATAAGATAGAGGATAGGATAGGATAGAGGATAGGATAGAGGATTGGATAGGATAGAGGATATAATACGATAGAGGATAGGATAGAGGATTGGATAGGATAGAGGATAGGACTGGGTTGAGAATAGGATAGGATAGTGGATAGAATAGGAAATAGGATAGGATAGCATAGAGGATAGGATAGGATAGACGATACGACAAGATTGAGGATAGGATAGAGGATTGGATATGATAGAAGATCGAATACGATAGAGGATAGGATATGATAGAGGATAGGATAGGATGGAGGATAGGATTGGATTGAGGATAGATAGGATAGAGGATAGAATAGGATAGAGGATAGGATAGCATAGAGGATAGGATAGGATTGAGGATAGGATAGAGGATACGATAGGATAGAGCATACGATAGAGGATAGGATAGGATAGAGTATAGGACTGGATTGAGAATAGGATAGGATAGAGGATAGAATAGGAAATAGGATAGGATAGCATAGAGGATGGGATAGGATAGAGGATAGGACAAGATTGAGGATAGGATAGAGGATTGGATATGATAGAAGATCGAATACGATAGAGGATAGGATATGATAGAGGATAGGATAGGATGGAGTATAGGATTGGATTGAGGATAGATAGGATAGAGGATAGAATAGGATAGAGGATAGGATAGCATAGAGGATAGGATAGGATAGAGGATACGACAAGATTGAGGATAGGATAGAGGATTGGATATGATAGAAGATCGAATACGATAGAGGATAGGATATGATAGAGGATAGGATAGGATGGAGGATAGGATTGGATTGAGGATAGATAGGATAGAGGATAGGAGAGGATAGAGTATAGGATAGGATAGAGGATAGGATAGGATAGCGGATAGGATAGTATGGAGTATACGATAGAATTGAGGATAGGATAGGGTTGAGGATAGGATAGGATAGAGGATAGGAGAAGATAGAGGATAGGATAGGATAGAGGATAGGATACGATAGAGGATAGGATAGAGAATAGGATAGGATAGAGGGTAGGGGATTGGATCGGATACAGGATAGGAGACGGTAGAGGATTGGATAGGATAGAGGATAGGATAGGATAGAGGATATTATAGGATAGAGGATAGGATAGGATGGAGGAAAGGATAGGATAGAGGATAAGATAGGATAGAGGATAACATAGGGGATTGGATAGGATAGAGGATAGGAGACCATAGAGGATAGGATAGGATTGATGATAGGATAGGAAAGATTACAGGATAGGATACAGGATACGATATTATAGAGGATAGGATAGGATAGAGGATAGGATAGGATAGGATAGAGGATAGGATAGGATAGAGGATAGGATAGGATGGAGGATAGGATACGATATAGGATAGGATAGGATAGAGGATAACATAGGGGATTGGATAGCATAGAGGATAGGAGACGATAGAGGATAGGATAGGATAGATGATATTATAGGATAGAGGATAGGATAGGATGGAGGATAGGATAGGATAGAGGATAGGATATAGGATTGGATAGGATAGAGGATAGGATCGGATAGAGGATAGGATAGGATTGAGGATAGGAGAGGATAGAGCAGATGATAGAGCATAGGAAAGAATTGAGGATAGGATAGGATAGAATATAGGATAGGATAGATGATATTATAGGATAGAGGATAGGATAGGATGGAGGATAGGATAGGATAGAGGATAGGATATAGGATTGGATAGGATAGAGGATAGGATAGGATAGAGGATAGGATAGGATAGAGGATAGGATAGGATAGAGGATAGGATAGGATAGAGGATAGGATAGAGGATAGGATAGAGGATTGGATAGGATAGAGGATATTATAGGATAGAGGATAGGATACTATAGCGGATAGGATAGGATGGAGTATAGGATAGAATTGAGGATAGGATATGGTTGAGGATAGGATAGGAAAGAGGATAGGATAGGATAGAGGATAGGATAGGATAGAGGAAAGGACAGGATAGAGGATAGGATAGGATAGAGGATAGGATAGGATAGAGGATAAGATAGGATAGAGGATAGGATAGGATAGAGGATTGGATAGGATAGAGGATAGGATAGGACCGAGGATAGGATAGGATAGAGGATAGGATAGGATAGAGGATAGGATATGATAGAGGATAGGATAGGATAGAGGATAGGATAGGATATAGGATAGGATAGGATAGGATAGGATAGGATAGGATAGATGATAGGATAGGATAGTGGAGAGGATACGATAGAGGATAGGATAGGATAGAGGATAGGATAGGATAGAGTATAGGATAGGATAGAGGATAGGATAGGATTGAAGATAGGATAGCTTAGAGGATAGAATAGGATTGAGGATAGGATAGGATAGAGGATAGGATAGGATAGAGGATAGGATTGAGGATTGGATAGGATAGAGGATTGGATAGGATAGAGGATAGGATAGGATTGAGGATAGGATAGGATAGAGGATAGGATACGGATAGAGGATAGGATAGGATAGAGGATATGATAGAGAATAGGATAGGATACATGGTGTTATAGGGTAGAGGATAGTATAGGATAGGGGATTCGATAGGATAGAGGATAGGATAGGATAGAGCATTCGATAGGGGATAAGATAGGATAGAGTATAGGACTGGATTGAGAATAGGATAGGATAGAGGATAGAATAGGAAATAGGGTAGGATAGCATAGAGGATAGGAAAGGATAGACGATACGACAAGATTGAGGATAGGATAGAGGATTGGATATGATAGAAGATCGAATACGATAGAGGATAGGATATGATAGAGGATAGGATAGGATGGAGGATAGGATTGGATTGAGGATAGATAGGATAGAGGATAGAATAGGATAGAGGATAGGATAGCATAGAGGATAGGATAGGATTGAGGATAGGATAGAGGATACGATAGGATAGAGCATACGATAGAGGATAGGATAGGATAGAGTATAGGACTGGATTGAGAATAGGAAAGGATAGAGGATAGAATAGGAAATAGGATAGGATAGCATAGAGGATAGGATAGGATAGAGGATAGGACAAGATTGAGGATAGGATAGAGGATTGGATATGATAGAAGATCGATTACGATAGAGGATAGGATATGATAGAGGATAGGATAGGATGGAGTATAGGATTGGATTGAGGATAGATAGGATAGAGGATAGAATAGGATAGAGGATAGGATAGCATAGAGGATAGGATAGGATAGAGGATAGGATAGGATTGAGGGTAGGATAGAGGATAGGATAGCATAGAGGATAGGATAGGATAGAGGATAGGGTAGGATAGAGGATAAGATAGCATAGTGGATAGGATAAGATAGAGGATAGGATAGAATAGAGGACAGGATAGGATAGAGGATAAGATAGGATAGAGGATAGGATAGGATAGAGGATAGGATAGGATAGAGGATAGGATAGGATAAGATAGAGGATAGGATAGAATAGAGGACAGGATAGGATAGAGGATAAGATAGGATAGAGGATAGGATAGGATAGAGGATAGGATATGATAGAGGATAGGATAGGATTGAGGACTGGATTGGATAGTGGATAGGATAGGACAGAGTATACGATAGAGGATAGGATAGGATAGGATAGAGAATAGGATAGGATACATGGTATTATAGGGTAGAGGATAGTATAGGATAGGGGATTCGATAGGATAGAGGATATTATAGGATAGAGCATACGATAGAGGATAGGATAGAGGATTGGATAGGATAGAGGATATTATAGGATAGAGGATAGGATACTATAGCGGATAGGATAGGATGGAGTATAGGATAGAATTGAGGATAGGATATGGTTGAGGATAGGATAGGAAAGAGGATAGGATAGGATAGAGGATAGGATAGGATAGAGGAAAGGACAGGATAGAGGATAGGATAGGATAGAGGATAGGATAGAGGATAGGATAGAGGATTGGATAGGATAGAGGATATTATAGGATAGAGGATAGGATACTATAGCGGATAGGATAGGATGGAGTATAGGATAGAATTGAGGATAGGATATGGTTGAGGATAGGATAGGAAAGAGGATAGGATAGGATAGAGGATAGGATAGGATAGAGGAAAGGACAGGATAGAGGATAGGATAGGATAGAGGATAGGATAGGATAGAGGATAAGATAGGATAGAGGATAGGATAGGATAGAGGATTGGATAGGATAGAGGATAGGATAGGACCGAGGATAGGATAGGATAGAGGATAGGATAGGATAGAGGATAGGATATGATAGAGGATAGGATAGGATAGAGGATAGGATAGGATATAGGATAGGATAGGATAGGATAGGATAGGATAGGATAGATGATAGGATAGGATAGTGGAGAGGATACGATAGAGGATAGGATAGGATAGAGGATAGGATAGGATAGAGTATAGGATAGGATAGAGGATAGGATAGGATTGAAGATAGGATAGCTTAGAGGATAGAATAGGATTGAGGATAGGATAGGATAGAGGATAGGATAGGATAGAGGATAGGATTGAGGATTGGATAGGATAGAGGATTGGATAGGATAGAGGATAGGATAGGATTGAGGATAGGATAGGATAGAGGATAGGATACGGATAGAGGATAGGATAGGATAGAGGATATGATAGAGAATAGGATAGGATACATGGTGTTATAGGGTAGAGGATAGTATAGGATAGGGGATTCGATAGGATAGAGGATAGGATAGGATAGAGCATTCGATAGGGGATAAGATAGGATAGAGTATAGGACTGGATTGAGAATAGGATAGGATAGAGGATAGAATAGGAAATAGGGTAGGATAGCATAGAGGATAGGAAAGGATAGACGATACGACAAGATTGAGGATAGGATAGAGGATTGGATATGATAGAAGATCGAATACGATAGAGGATAGGATATGATAGAGGATAGGATAGGATGGAGGATAGGATTGGATTGAGGATAGATAGGATAGAGGATAGAATAGGATAGAGGATAGGATAGCATAGAGGATAGGATAGGATTGAGGATAGGATAGAGGATACGATAGGATAGAGCATACGATAGAGGATAGGATAGGATAGAGTATAGGACTGGATTGAGAATAGGAAAGGATAGAGGATAGAATAGGAAATAGGATAGGATAGCATAGAGGATAGGATAGGATAGAGGATAGGACAAGATTGAGGATAGGATAGAGGATTGGATATGATAGAAGATCGATTACGATAGAGGATAGGATATGATAGAGGATAGGATAGGATGGAGTATAGGATTGGATTGAGGATAGATAGGATAGAGGATAGAATAGGATAGAGGATAGGATAGCATAGAGGATAGGATAGGATAGAGGATAGGATAGGATTGAGGGTAGGATAGAGGATAGGATAGCATAGAGGATAGGATAGGATAGAGGATAGGGTAGGATAGAGGATAAGATAGCATAGTGGATAGGATAAGATAGAGGATAGGATAGAATAGAGGACAGGATAGGATAGAGGATAAGATAGGATAGAGGATAGGATAGGATAGAGGATAGGATAGGATAGAGGATAGGATAGGATAAGATAGAGGATAGGATAGAATAGAGGACAGGATAGGATAGAGGATAAGATAGGATAGAGGATAGGATAGGATAGAGGATAGGATATGATAGAGGATAGGATAGGATTGAGGACTGGATTGGATAGTGGATAGGATAGGACAGAGTATACGATAGAGGATAGGATAGGATAGGATAGAGAATAGGATAGGATACATGGTATTATAGGGTAGAGGATAGTATAGGATAGGGGATTCGATAGGATAGAGGATAGGATAGGATAGAGCATACGATAGAGGATAGGATAGAGGATTGGATAGGATAGAGGATAGGATACGATAGAACAGAGGAAAGGATAGGGTACGATATTATAGAGGAAAGGATAGGATAGAGGATAGGCTAGGATAGAGGATAAGGTAGGATAGTGGATAGGATAAGATAGAGGATAGGATAGAATAGAGGACAGGATAGGATAGAGGATACTATAGGATAGAATATAGGATACAATTGCGGATAGGA
Source organism: Halictus rubicundus (assembly GCF_050948215.1). Taxonomy (NCBI): domain Eukaryota; kingdom Metazoa; phylum Arthropoda; class Insecta; order Hymenoptera; family Halictidae; genus Halictus; species Halictus rubicundus. The sequence goes on from NW_027488791.1 coordinate 35,780, forward strand.
TAGGAATGAGGATAGGATAGGATTGAGGGTAGGATAGAGGATTGGATAGGATAGAAGATAGGATAGGATAGAGGATAGGATAGGATAGAGGATAGGATAGGATAGAGGATAGGATAGGATATAGGATAGGATAGGATAGGATAGGATAGGATAGAGGATAGGATAGGATAGAGGATTGGATAGGATATAGGATAGGATAGGATAGAGGATAGGATAGGATAGAGAATAGGATAGGATAGAGGAAAGGACAGGATAGAGGATAGGATAGGATAGAGGATAGGATAGGATAGAGGATAGGATAGGATAGAGGATATTATAGGATAGAGGATAGGATAGGATAGCGGATAGGATACGGATAGAGGATAGGATAGGATAGAGGATAGGATAGAGGATAGGATAGAGGATTGGATAGGATAGAGGATATTATAGGATAGAGGATAGGATAGGATAGCGGATAGGATAGGATGGAGTATAGGATAGAATTGAGGATAGGATAGAGGATAGGATAGAGGATTGGATAGGATAGAGGATATTATAGGATAGGGGATAGGATAGGATAGCGGATAGGATACGGATAGAGGATAGGATAGGATATAGGATAGGATAGGATATAGGATAGGATAGGATAGGATAGGATAGGATAGGATAGGACAGAGGATAGGATAGGATACAGGATACGATATTATAGAGAATACGATATTATAGAGGATAGGATAGGATAGAGGATAGGATAGGATAAAGGATAGGATAGGATAGAGGATAGGATAGAGGATAGGATAGATGATTGGATAGGATAGAGGATATTATAGGATAGAGGATAGGATAGGATAGCGGATAGGATACGGATAGAGGATAGGATAGGATAGAGGATAGGATAGAGGATAGGATAGAGGATTGGATAGGATAGAGGATATTATTGGATAGAGGATAGGATAGGATAGCGGATAGGATAGGATGGAGTATAGGATAGAATTGAGGATAGGATAGGGTTGAGGATAGGATAGGAAAGAGGACAGGATAGGATAGAGGATAGGATAGGATAGAGGATAGGATAGGATAGAGGATAGGATAGGATATAGGATAGGATAGCATAGAGGATAGGATAGGATAGAGGATAGGATAGGATAGAGGATTGGATAGGATAGAGGATAGGATAGGACAGAGGATAGGATAGGATAGAGGATAACATCGCCGGTTGGCCGAGCAGTCAAGGTGTCAGACTACAGTGCGGAAACGCTGCGGTGCGGTTCGAATCCCGTCGAGGGTAAAGTTTTCCCCGGGGAGGGCTCGTCGGGGACGCCCATCATGGATCTGGCCCTCGGCGGCCGCGCCGAGAGGAGTCAGAAGAGGAGGGTTGGTGACCTCATCGAGCTGGGTGGGAGGATGCCGACAGCGCAGCTAGTAGGGGAGGTGGAGGAGGCGATGTTGAGGGTGGAGAGAGTCTCCACCGTCTCAAAGGGCCTCAAGGGGGACCTGGCTAAAGACTTGCGGGATTGTTCTGCAGTCGCCAGGGCCCACTGCACCACCTTGATGCAGCGGTACTTTACCGGGATGGCGTGGCAGGGGAGCCAGGAGGTGGCCCGTCTCCGCGAGCAGAACGCGGCCCTCGCGAAAGAGGCGGGTGACCTCCGGTCGAGGCTCCGGTCAATGGAGGCCGGGCGGCGGGCGAACACCGACAGCGGTCGCCGGGCGGGACATGCGCCAATAGGGGAAGCGCCCCCCGCCTCCTCGACAGCGGGGGTCCGTACGCGGGGGACGGAGGCGATGGGGTCGTCGGGGGAGGGAGTGGGAGTTTTGGACTCCGAAGCCCTGCTTCTCCGGGTCGGCGCGCTGATAACGGCCAGGAACCGGGAGCTAGAGGCCCGGATGGAGGAGCGGTTCCGGACGATTCTGGCCGGGTTGGCCCCGGCCCTCCGGGCGGAGGGTAAATCGGCGCGCGAGGCGACGCCGGTGGCTTCTCTGCCGGCGACGTCTGTCACCAAGGGGACTGGACCGGTGGTCGTGTCCAACGTGAGGGTGGTGCCCCCCGTTGTCATTCCGCCACCGGTCGTCCCGGCCTCGTGGATGGAGGTGACGAGCAAAGCGGCGAAGAGGGCCAAGAAGAAGATGGCCGCGGAGGAGGCTGCGGCGAGAGCAGTCGCGGCCGAGGCAGCTGCCGCCGCTTCACGGCTGCAGGCTGCGAGGGAGCCGAGGGCGGCGGGCGGCGCACGAGTGCAGGGCGGCGCGAGCGCGGCGAAGCCCGCCGCCGGGAGGGACGGTGGCCTGGGACGCACCCCCAGAACCGGAGCAGTGGCCATCACCATCCCCGAGAGCTGCAAGCTCACTTATTCGGAGGTGATGGCCAGGGCAAAAGAGAGGGTGGACCTCAAGGCTATCGGGATCGAGTCGGGGGTGCTTCCCAGGCGGTCGAAAACCGGCGGGATCCTCCTGGAGGTCAGGGGCACGGGGTGCCAGGAGAAGGCACGGGCCCTCTCCGGGAGGATCGCCGAGGCGCTTGGGGGGACCGGGGTTAAGGTCTCCCAGGCGGTCAAGCGCGGCGAGGTGCGCGTGGCGGGCCTGGACGACTCGGTGTCGTCCGGGGACGTAGCGGTGGCGCTGGCGGCGGCGGGGGGGTGTTCCGCGGCGGAGTTCCGGGTCGGCGAGATCCGCAGACCCGCCTCGGAGCAGGCGCTGGGCTCCTGTTGGGCCCAGGGCCCCCTCGCGGCCGTCAAGAAAGTGGTGGCGGGAGGCCGGCTGCTGGTCGGCTGGTCCTCGGCCCGCGTCGAGGCGCTGAGGGAGCGGCCCCTCCAATGCTTCCGTTGCTTGGAGACGGGGCACACGCGGGCGACATGCAAGAGCGCGGTCGACAGAGGCGCGATGTGCTACCGCTGCGGGGCGGCGGAGCACCGGGCTTCGGCCTGCAAGGCCGCCCCCAGGTGTCCGCTCTGCGCGGACCTGGGGAGACCATCGGGCCATAGATTCGGGGCCAAAGCGTGTGCCCCGGCTCCCAAGAGGGGCCGCGCGGCGACGAAAGAGAAGGGCGCGTCTGGGGCTGCATCCGCGCAGCGGCCGCAGACGGCGCCGGGGGCCCGGCCCTCCCAGGGAGGGGACTCTGCAGAGCCCATGTTAGAGTAGGTACTTTTAATCCTACTCCGGTTCTGCAGGCGAACCTCAACCACTCGCGCGCTGCACAGGACCTGTTTGTCCAAGCCGTGCGCGAGTGGGGGGCTGGGCTGGCAGTTGCGGCGGAGCCGTACGCAATCCCCGAACACCCCTTCTGGGTGGGGGACGAGATCGGCTCCGTAGTAATAGTGGCGGGAAGCCGCCCCGGGTCCCCGTCGGTCTCCCTTCTGGAGCGGGGCGAGGGATTCGTGGCGGTGCAATGGGGGGACATCGCGGTTGTCGGGATCTACATCTCGCCGAGCTGTGGCCTCGATCAATTTCGGGGGTTCCTGGGTGGGCTGAACAGCTGCATCGCGCGGTGCAGCGCCCACCCGGTTCTCGTTTTGGGAGACTTCAATGCCCACGCGGTATCGTGGGGGAGTCCCAGGACGACCACTAGGGGTAGCGAGGTGTTAACCTGGGCGGCCGGCCTGGATCTCCGGTTGATTAACCGGGGATCCACGCCGACGTGCGTGCGTCCGCAGGGGGTCTCGATTGTCGACCTGACATGGGGGACTCCCTCGGCCGTGCGCCGGGTGTCGGGATGGAGGGTGGCCGAGGAGATAGAGATTGCGTCAGACCATACGCCCATCGTCATGGACGTGTGGCCCACCCTCCACGCGCGGGATTCCCGGCCGGGCCGGGGGGACCGACGGCCGCGATGGGCCTTGAAGCGGCTGGACGCGGACGCGTTCGGGGCCGCGGTAGCCGCGGCGACATGGACGGGGCCGGCCCTGTCCGAGCTGGCGCCTGCGCAAGGGGCGAGGCGGCTGCGGGAGGTAATGACGGCGGTGTGCGACACCGCCATGCCCCGCAGCCGGTTCGCCCCCAGGAGGGCGGCGTACTGGTGGTCCGCCGGCATTGCGGAGCTCCGGCGTGCCTGCAATGCCGCGCGGCGTCGGTACGGCCGAGCGCGTAGGAGGCGCGACGACGAGGAGGCGACGGCGAGGCTCGGCGGGGAGTACCGAGCCGCGCTCGGGGTTCTCCGCAGGGCTATCGCGCGGGCCAAGGCCGACGCGTGGTCGGAGCTCGTCGGCATGGTGGACTCCGATCCATGGGGGCGCCCGTACAAGCTTGTCATGAACAAGCTGCGCGCGTGGGCGCCTCCGGTGACGGAGTCGATGGACCCCCACCTGCTCGAGGGAGTGGTGGCGTCCCTCTTCCCGCGAGAGGGGGGACAACTGCGCCGCTCCCATTGGGAACAGGAGCCTCTCTCCTGGTCCGCAGAGTGGGAGGTGTCGGCCGGCGAGCTGGGTGAGGCGATGGCCAGGGCGCGGCGGGTGGGCCGCAAGGCCCCGGGCCCGGACGGGGTGCCGGGCCGCGCGTTGGTCTTGGCCCTGGAGGGGGGACTCGCCGCCGAACTCCGGCAGCTGTATAACGGCTGTCTGAGGGAGGGGGTGTTCCCCACGGAGTGGAAGTCGGGCAGGTTGGTCCTCCTTCCGAAGGGGGGCAAGTCCCGGGACTCGCCCTCAGGGTACCGGCCAATTTGTCTGCTGGACGAGGCGGGGAAGTTGTTCGAGCGCGTACTCGTTGGACGCCTCGTCCGGCACCTGTCGGCGGGAGGGGTCCCCGATCTGAGCGGGGTTCAATTCGGCTTCCGGGAGGGTCTCTCCACCGTCGACGCTATTCGGCGGGTGAGGGCTCTCTCGGAGGCCTGTACGAGGGGGGGGGGCGGTGTTGCGTTGGCGATATCCTTGGATATCGCTAACGCGTTCAACACCGTCCCCTGGGATCGGATAATGGAGGCCCTGGTCTTCCACCGGGTGCCTCTGTATCTCAGAAGGGTGATCGGGAGCTATCTCTCCGACAGGGGTATAGAGTATCCCGGCCGGTACGGGATGGTGCGCAGGGGCGTCGTGCGCGGGGTTCCGCAGGGCTCGGTGTTGGGCCCGTTGCTGTGGAATCTTGCGTACGATCGCGTCCTGCGGGAGGAGATGCCTCCCGGGGTCAGCCTGACGTGTTACGCCGACGACACGCTGGTATTGGCCACCGGGAGGTATGCGAAGGAGGCCATCTGCCTGGCGGAGCGCGGCGCGTGGCGCGCGGTGCGCGCGATCCGGTCGCTGGGCCTAGAGGTGTCCGTCGAGAAAACCAGGGCCATGTGGTTTCTCCGCTCGGCCCGGTTGGCGGCGCCTCCCCAGTGCTGGATCTGCGTGGGGGAGGGGATGGTCAAGGTCGGGTCCCAGATGCGGTACCTGGGACTCGAGCTTGACGGCCGGTGGCGTTTTGACCGCCACCTTGAGTCGCTGGCGCCCCGGGCGGAGAGGGCGACCGCTGCGCTCGGTCGCCTTCTCCCGAATCTCGGGGGACCCTGTGGACGGGTGCGTCGTCTGTTCGCGGTGGTGGTGCGAGTTTTGGTCCTGTACGGAGCCCCTGTATGGGCGCGCGATGTCTTGGCTAGGGGGCGCAGTGGCGGCACACGGTCGCTGCTGCGTCGCATCGAGCGCAGGCTGGCCATAGGCATCGTGCGGGGGTACAGCACCATTTCATACGCGACGGCGATGGTGATGTCGGGGCTGATCCCCCTCGAGCTGGAGGCCCGCGTGTTGGCGGATGTGCATACGCACTCCAGGGAACTCCGGCTCCGGGGGGTGGCCCCGGATCAGGCGCGGCTCATGGTGGATGAGCTCAGGCGACATGCTCGGCGGCACGCAGCCCGGGAGTGGCGCGATAGCCTTCCCGGGACGAGGGAGGGCGAGAGGCGGGCCGTTCGGGCCATCCTCCCGGTGTTCGATCAATGGAACAGGGGATGGATGGGGCATAGGGTCTCCTACCGTGTGACGCAGGTGATGAGCGGGCACGGGTGCTTCGGCGACTACCTGTGTCGCATCGGGAGGGAGACCGAGGAGGCGTGTCACCACTGCGGCGAGCCGCGGGACACGGCGCAACACACTCTGGAGGAGTGTCCGGCATGGGGGGGAGAGCGCCGTGCCCTGCGGCGCGCGGTGGGCCACGACCTCTCGCTCCCGGCTGTCGTCGCTGCGGCAGCCGGTGGCGAGGAGGTGTGGAGGGGGTTCGCTTCCTTCTGCGAGCGGGTTATGCTGCGGAAGGAGGCTGCGGAACGGGATCGGGAGCGTAATCACGATCCCGGAAGAAGGGGAGGGGGGGCGGCGCAGGGTACTCCCCGGGGGCGTACCCCCGTTGCGACGCCTCTGACGCGAGCGGGGACGCCCTTGATGATCTCGAGGCGGGGGATCGGATATCCCCTTACACTCGGTCACCAACGGCGTCCCCGGAGGCCGCCGGGCATCTCGGGGGGGGGCTCGGATGCTCATCGGGCGGCCTAACAGGGGGGGAAGGCGCCACGTCGTCCGTTGCGTGGTGCCTTCGGATAGAGTAGGTACGGGAGGGGGCCGCGTCCCCCCTGGGTGGTATGCTAAGGCGGGGGCACACCGGATTGACATGCGCGCGCAGAGCACGGGTGCCCCCAGGAGTCTAGGGACGGACGGGGAGGAGTTAGTGGGTATACTCGGCGTTGCACCAACCAGCCGAGGAGTCCCACATAACCCGGACCACCCCCCCCCCGGGGGGGGTTCGGGTATCCGTAACGAGATTACCTCCTCGAAAAAAAAAATAGGATAGGATAGAGGATAGGATAGGATAGAGGATAGGATAGGATATAGGATAGGATAGGATAGGATAGGATAGAGGATTGGATAGGATAGAGGATAGGATAGGATAGAGGATAGGACAGGATAGAGGATAGGATAGGATAGAGGATAGGATAGGATAGAGGATAGGATAGGATAGAGGATAGGATAGGACAGAGGATAGGATAGGATACAGGATACGATATTATAGAGAATACGATATTATAGAGGATAGGATAGGATAGAGGATAGGATAGGATAAAGGATAGGATAGGATAGAGGATAGGATAGAGGATTGGATAGGATAGAGGATATTATAGGATAGAGGATAGGATAGGATAGCGGATAGGATACGGATAGAGGATAGGATAGGATAGAGGATAGGATAGAGGATAGGATAGAGAATTGGATAGGATAGAGCATATTATAGGATAGAGGATAGGATAGGATAGCGGATAGGATAGGATGGAGTATAGGATAGAATTGAGGATAGGATAGGGTTGAGGATAGGATAGGATAGAGGATAGGATAGGATAGAGGATAGGATAGGATAGAGGATAGGATAGGACAGAGGATAGGATAGGATACAGGATACGATATTATAGAGAATACGATATTATAGAGGATAGGATAGGATAGAGGATAGGATAGGATAAAGGATAGGATAGGATAGAGGATAGGATAGAGGATTGGATAGGATAGAGGATATTATAGGATAGAGGATAGGATAGGATAGCGGATAGGATACGGATAGAGGATAGGATAGGATAGAGGACAGGATAGGATAGGATAGAGGATAGGATAGGATAGGATTGAGGATAGGATAGGATAGAGGATAGGATAGGATAGAGGATAGGATAGAGGATTGGATAGGATAGAGGATAGGATACGATAGAAGATAGGATACGATAGAGGATAGGATATGATAGAGGATAGGATAGGATATGAGATTGAATAGGATAGAGGATAGGATAGGATAGAGGATAGAATAGGATTGAGGAGAGGATAGGATAGAGGATAGGATAAGATTGAGGAGAGGATAGGATAGAGGATAGGATAGGGTAGAGGATAGGATAGGATAGAGTATAGCATTGGATTGAGGATAGGATAGGATAGAGGATAGAATAGGATAGAGTATAGGATAGGATAGAGGATAAGGTAGGATAGAGGATAGGATAGGATAGAGGATAGGATAGGATAGAGGATTGGATAGGGTAGAGAAGGATAGGGTAGGGGATTGGATAGGATGGAGGATCGGACAGGATGGAGGATAGGATAGGATAGGATTGAGTATAGGATAGGATAGAGGATAGGAGAGGATAGAGGATAGGATAGAGGATTGGATAGGATAGAGGATAGGATACGATAGAAGATAGGATACGATAGAGGATAGGATATGACAGAGGATAGGATAGGATTGAGGATAGGACAGGATAGAGGATAGGATAGGATAGAGGATAGGATAGGATATAGGATAGGATAGAGGATAGGATAGGACAGAGGATAGGATAGGATACAGGATACGATATTATAGAGAATACGATATTATAGAGGATAGGATAGGATAGAGGATAGGATAGGATAAAGGATAGGATAGGATAGAGGATAGGATAGAGGATTGGATGGGATAGAGGATATTATAGGATAGAGGATAGGATAGGATAGCGGATAGGATACGGATAGAGGATAGGATAGGATAGAGGATAGGATAGAGGATAGGATAGAGAATTGGACAGGATAGAGGATATTATAGGATAGAGGATAGGATAGGATAGCGGATAGGATAGGATGGAGTATAGGATAGAATTGAGGATAGGATAGGGTTGAGGATAGGATAGGAAAGAGGACAGGATAGGATAGAGGATAGGATAGGATAGAGGATAGGATAGGATAGGATTGAGGATAGGATAGGATAGAGGATAGGATAGGATAGAGGATAGGATAGAGGATTGGATAGGATAGAGGATAGGATACGATAGAAGATAGTTTGGGAATGGGTGGCTGGGACAGCCTTATCGGAAGGCTTGGAAATTCGAGGCGGATGGTCGGAAACGGATAGGGCGAAAACTCCGAGCGCCGGGACTATGCGAACAAGGAAAATCGGATCGAGCACGTGGTCGGTCGATAAGAAAAGAATGCACTGTACGTTGTCACACTTGTAATTGGAAATAAAGGTTCACACTTGATTGTTAAACCCTGCGTACACGATATACGTTGTGTGAGTTATCCGGTACGCGCGGTACTTTTCGAAATCACGGCTTAAAGGAACGGTTTTGTATCACGTGCGATCGCTAAGACGGTTCGCCGAAAAAGAAGGCCGATTCCGGGAATCGCTCGCGGATGTCGTCACTCGCGAGTGCGACGATTGGCTAGTGTGCCGTGGGCTTATTCGCAGAGACGGACGTGCTCGGGAGCTAATTAGCGCTACGCCTGAGCGCGCGCGGTTTTGAATCGTACAAAGTCGCGGGATCGGCCCGCTGCCCGTGTTGCTCGGAGCAACTCGTCACCGATTCCCGAACAGATACGATAGAGGATAGGATATGATAGAGGATAGGATAGGATATGAGATTGAATAGGATAGAGGATAGGATAGGATAGAGGATAGGATAGGATTGAGGAGAGGATAGGATACAGGATAGGATAAGATTGAGGAGAGGATAGGATAGAGGATAGGATAGGGTAGAGGATAGGATAGGATAGAGTATAGCATTGGATTGAGGATAGGATAGGATAGAGGATAGGATAGGATAGAGGATAGGATAGAGGATTGGATAGGATAGAGGATAGGATACGATAGAAGATAGGATACGATAGAGGATAGGATAGGATAGAGGATAGGATAGGATAGAGGATAGGATAGGATAGAGAAGAGGATAGGATAGAGGATAGGATAGGATTGAGGATAGGATAGGATTGAGGATAGGATAGGATAGAGGATAAGATAGGATAGAGGATAGGATAGGATAGAGTATAGGATTGGATAGAGGATAGGATAGAGGATTGGATAGGATAGAGGATAGGATACGATAGAGGATCGGATAGGATAGAGGATAGGATATGATAGAGTATAGGATAGGATAGAAATAGGATAGGATAGAGGATAGGATAGGATAGAGGATAGGATAGAGGATTGGATACGATAGAGGATAGGATACGATAGAGGATAGGATAGGATAGAGTATAGCATTGGATTGAGGATAGGATAGGATAGAGGATAGAATAGGATAGAGTATAGGATAGGATAGATAATATGATAAGATAGAGGATAGGATAGAATAGAGGCCAGGATAGGATGGAGGATAAGATAGGATAGAGGATAGGATAGGATAGAGGATAGGATAGGATAGAGAATAGGATAGGATAGAGGATAGGTTAGGATTGAGAATAGGATAGGATTGAGGAGAGGATAGGATAGAGTATAGGAGTGGATTGAGGATAGGATAGGATAGTGGATAGGATAAGATAGAGGATGGGATAGAATAGAGTACAGGATAGGATAGAGGATAAGATAGGATAGAGGATAGGATAGGATTGAGGATAGGATAGGGTTGAGGAGAGGATAGGATAGAGGATAGGATAGGATAGAGGATAGGATAGAGGAAAGGATAGAGGATAGGATAGGACAGGATAGAGGATATTATAGGATAGAGGATAGGATTGGATTGAGGATAGGATAGGATAGAGAATAGAATAGGATAGAGGATAGGATAGGATTGAGGAGAGGATAGGATAGAGGATAGGATAGGATAGGATAGAGGATATTATAGGATAGAGGATAGGATAGGATAGAGGATAGGATAGGATAGAGGATTGGATAGGGTAGAGAAGGATAGGATAGGGGATTGGATATGATGGAGGATCGGACAGGATGGAGGATAGGATAGGATAGGATTGAGTATAGGATAGGATAGAGGATAGGAGAGGATAGAGGATAGGATAGAGGATTGGATAGGATAGAGGATAGGATACGATAGAAGATAGGATACGATAGAGGATAGGATATGACAGAGGATAGGATAGGATTGAGGATAGGATAGGATAGAGGATAGGATAGGATAGAGGATAGGATAGAATACGGGATACGATAGCGTTGAGGATAGGATAGGGTAGAGAAGGATAGGGTAGGGGATTGGATAGGATGGAGGATCGGACAGGATGGAGGATAGGATAGGATAGGATTGAGTATAGGATAGGATAGAGGATAGGAGAGGATAGAGGATAGGATAGAGGATTGGATAGGATAGAGGATAGGATACGATAGAAGATAGGATACGATAGATGATAGGATATGATAGAGGATAGGATAGGATATGAGATTGAATAGGATAGAGGATAGGATAGGATTGAGGAGAGGATAGGATAGAGGATAGGATAGAGGATAGGATACAGGATAGGATAGAGGATAGGATAGAGGATAGGATAGGATTGAGGAGAGGATAGGATAGAGGATAGGATAGAGGATAGGATAGAGGATAGGATAGAGGATAGGATAGAGGATAGGATAGAGGATAGGATAGAGGATAGGATAGGATTGAGGAGAGGATAGGATAGAGGATAGGATAGAGGATAGGATAGGGTAGAGGATAGGATAGGATAGAGTATAGCATTGGATTGAGGATAGGATAGGATAGAGGATAGAATAGGATAGAGTATAGGATAGGATAGAGGATAAGATAGGATAGAGTATAGGATAGGATAGAGGATAGGATAGGATAGAGGATAGGATAGGGTAGAGAAGGATAGGGTAGGGGATTGGATAGGATGGAGGATCGGACAGGATGGAGGATAGGATAGGATAGGATTGAGTATAGGAGAGGATAGAGGATAGGAGAGGATAGAGGATAGGATAGGATTGAGGATAGGATAGGGGATTGGATAGGATGGAGGATAGGATAGGATGGAGGATAGGATAGGATAGGATTGAGGATAGGATAGAGGATTGGATAGGATAGAGGATAGGATACGATAGAAGATAGGATACGATAGAGGATAGGATATGATAGAGGATAGGATAGGATTGAGGATAGGATAGGATAGAGGATAGGATAGGATAGAGAAGAGGATAGGATAGAGGATAGGATAGGATTGAGGATAGGATAGGATAGAGGATAGGATAGGATAGAGGATAGGATAGGATAGAGAAGAGGATAGGATAGAGGATAGGATAGGATTGAGGATAGGATAGGATTGAGGATAGGATAGGATAGAGGATAAGATAGGATAGAGGATAGGATAGGATAGAGTATAGGATTGGATAGAGGATAGGATAGAGGATTTTATAGGATAGAGGATAGGATACGATAGAGGATCGGATAGGATAGAGGATAGGATATGATAGAGTATAGGATAGGATAGAAGATAGGATAGGATAGAGGATAGGATAGGATAGAGGATAGGATAGAGGATTGGATACGATAGAGGATAGGATACGATAGAGGATAGGATAGGATAGAGTATAGCATTGGATTGAGGATAGGATAGGATAGAGAATATGATAAGATAGAGGATAGGATAGAATAGAGGCCAGGATAGGATGGAGGATAAGATAGGATAGAGGATAGGATAGGATAGAGGATAGGATAGGATAGAGAATAGGATAGGATAGAGGATAGGTTAGGATTGAGAATAGGATAGGATTGAGGAGAGGATAGGATAGAGTATAGGAGTGGATTGAGGATAGGATAGGATAGTGGATAGTATAAGATAGAGGATGGGATAGAATAGAGTACAGGATAGGATAGAGGATAAGATAGGATAGAGGATAGGATAGGATTGAGGATAGGATAGGATAGAGGATAGGATAGGATAGAGAAGAGGATAGGATAGAGGATAGGATAGGATTGAGGATAGGATAGGATAGAGGATAGGATAGGATAGAGGATAGGATAGGATAGAGAAGAGGATAGGATAGAGGATAGGATAGGATTGAGGATAGGATAGGATTGAGGATAGGATAGGATAGAGGATAAGATAGGATAGAGGATAGGATAGGATAGAGTATAGGATTGGATAGAGGATAGGATAGAGGATTGGATAGGATAGAGGATAGGATACGATAGAGGATCGGATAGGATAGAGGATAGGATATGATAGAGTATAGGATAGGATAGAAGATAGGATAGGATAGAGGATAGGATAGGATAGAGGATAGGATAGAGGATTGGATACGATACAGGATAGGATACGATAGAGGATCGGATAGGATAGAGGATAGGATAGGATAGAGGATAGGATAGGATAGAGGATAGGATAGAGGATTGGATACGATAGAGGATAGGATACGATAGAGGATAGGATAGGATAGAGTATAGCATTGGATTGAGGATAGGATAGGATAGAGGATAGAATAGGATAGAGTATAGGATAGGATAGAGAATATGATAAGATAGAGGATAGGATAGAATAGAGGCCAGGATAGGATGGAGGATAAGATAGGATAGAGGATAGGATAGGATAGAGGATAGGATAGGATAGAGAATAGGATAGGATAGAGGATAGGTTAGGATTGAGAATAGGATAGGATTGAGGAGAGGATAGGATAGAGTATAGGAGTGGATTGAGGATAGGATAGGATAGTGGATAGTATAAGATAGAGGATGGGATAGAATAGAGTACAGGATAGGATAGAGGATAAGATAGGATAGAGGATAGGATAGGATTGAGGATAGGATAGGGTTGAGGAGAGGATAGGATAGAGGATAGGATAGGATAGAGGATAGGATAGAGGAAAGGATAGAGGATAGGATAGGACAGGATAGAGGATATTATAGGATAGAGGATAGGATTGGATTGAGGATAGGATAGGATAGAGAATAGAATAGGATAGAGGATAGGATAGGATTGAGGAGAGGATAGGATAGAGGATAGGATAGGATAGGATAGAGGATAGGATAGGATAGGATAGAGGATATTATAGGATAGAGGATAGGATAGGATAGAGGATAGGATAGGATAGAGGATTGGATAGGGTAGAGAAGGATAGGATAGGGGATTGGATAGGATGGAGGATCGGACAGGATGGAGGATAGGATAGGATAGGATTGAGTATAGGATAGGATAGAGGATAGGAGAGGATAGAGGATAGGATAGAGGATTGGATAGGATAGAGGATAGGATACGATAGAAGATAGGATACGATAGAGGATAGGATATGACAGAGGATAGGATAGGATTGAGGATAGGATAGGATAGAGGATAGGATAGGATAGAGGATAGGATAGAATACGGGATACGATAGCGTTGAGGATAGGATAGGGTTCAGGATAGGATAGGATTGAGGATAGGATAGGGGATTGGATAGGATGGAGGATAGGATAGGATGGAGGATAGGATAGGATAGGATTGAGGATAGGATAGGATAGAGGATAGGATAGGATAGAGGATTGGATAGGATAGAGGATAGGATATGATAGAGGATAGGATAGGATAGAGGATAGGATAGGGGATTGGATAGAATAGAGGATAGGATAGGATACATTATAGGATAGGATAGAGGATATGATAGGATAGAGGATAGGATAGGATAGGATAGAGATTAGGATAGGATAGAGGATAGGATAGGATAGAGGATCGGATAGGATAGGATAGATGATATTATAGTAAAGAGGATAGGATATGATAGAGGATAGGATAGGGGACTGGATAGGATAGAGGATAGGATAGGACAGAGGATAGGATAGGATAGAGGATAGGATAGGTTAGAGGATACGATATAGGATTGGATAGGATAGAGGATAGGATACGATAGAGGATAGTATAGAATAGAGGATAGGATAGGATAGAGGATAGGATAGGATACAGGATAGGATAGGATAGAGGATAGGATAGGGTAGAGGACAGGTTAGCATAGAGGATAGGATAGGATAGAGGATTCGATGGGATTCAGGATAGTACAGGATAGTGGATAGGATAGGGGATTGGATAGGATAGGATAGAGAATAGGGTAGGATAGAGGATACAATAGTATAGAGGATAGGATAGGCTAGAGGATAGGATAGGATAGAGGATATGATAGGATACTATAGAGGATAGGATTGGGTAGAGGATAGGATAGGATAGAGGATAGGATAGGATAGAGGATAGGATAGGATAGAGCATAGGATAGGATAGAGGATAGGATAGGATAGAGGATATGATAGGATAGGATAGAGGATAGGATTGGATAGAGGATAGGATAGGATAGAGGATAGGATAGGATAGAGGATAGGATAGATGATATTATAGTAAAGAGGATAGGATATGATAGAGGATAGGATAGAGGATAGGATAGGATAGAGGATAGGATAGGATAGAGGATAGGATAGGATAGAGGATACGATATAGGATTGGATAGGATAGAGGATAGGATACGATAGAGGATAGGATAGGATATAGGATAGGATAGGATAGAGGATCGGATAGGATATGATAGATGATATTATAGTAAAGAGGAATGGATATGATAGAGGATAGGATAGGGGACTGGATAGGATAGAGGATAGGATAGGATAGAGGATAGGATAGGATAGAGGATAGGATAGGATAGAGGATAGGATAGGATAGAGGATAGGATAGGTTAGAGGATACGATATAGGATTGGATAGGATAGAGGATAGGATACGATAGAGGATAGGATAGGATAGAGGATAGGATAGGATAGAGAATAGGATAGGATAGAGGATAGGATACGATAGAGGATAGGATATAATAGAGGATAGGATAGGATAGCGGAAAGGATAGGATAGAGTATAGAATAGGATAGAGGATAAGATAGGATAGAGGTTAGGATATGATAGAGTATAGGATAGGATAGAGGAGAGGATAGGGGATTGGATAGGATAGAGGATAGGATATGATATAGGATAGGATAGGATAGAGGGTAGGATAGGATAGAGGATAGGATAGGATAGAGGATAGGATAGGATAGAGGATAGGATAGGGGATTGGATAGAATAGAGGATAGGATAGGCTACAGGATAGGATAGGATAGAGGATAGGATAGGATAGAGGATAGGATAGGGTAGAGAAGGATAGGATAGGGGATTGAATAGGATGGAGGATCGGGCAGGATGGAGGATAGGATAGGATAGGATTGAGTATAGGATAGGATAGAGTATAGGATAGGATAGAGGATATGATAAGATAGAGGATAGGATAGAATAGAGGCCAGGATAGGATAGAGGATAAGATAGGATAGAGGATATGATAGGATAGAGGATAGGATAGGATAGAGGATAGGATAGGATAGAGAATAGGATAGGATAGAGGATAGGTTAGGATTGAGGATAGGATAGGATTAAGGATAGGATAGGGGATAGGATAGGATAGAGGATAGGATAGGATAGAGCATACGATAGGATAGAGGATAGGATAGTATAGAGGATACGATAGGAGAGAGGATAGGATAAGATTCAGGATAGGATAGCATAGATGATAGGATGGTATAGAGTATAGGATAGGATTGCATAAATGATAGGATAGGATAGAGGATAGGATAGATTTGAGGATATGATCGAATTGGGGATAGGATAGCATAGAGGATAGGATAGGATAGAGGATAGGATAGAATACGGGATACGATAGGATTGAGGATAGGATAGGGTTCAGGATAGGATAGGATAGAGGATAGGATAGGATAGAGGATAGAATAGGATAGAGGATAGGATAGGATAGAGGATATTATAGGATAAAGGATAAGATAGTGTAGTATATAGGATACGATAGAGGATATTATATGATAGAGGATAGGATAGGATAGAGGATAGGATAGGATAGAGGATATTATAGGATAAAGGATAAGATAGTGTAGTATATAGGATACGATAGAGGATATTATATGATAGAGGATAGGATAGGATAGAGTATTTTATAGGATTGGGGATAGGATAGGATAGAGGATAGGATAGGGGATTGGATAGAATAGAGGATAGGATAGGATACAGGATAGGATAGGATAGAGGATAGGATAGGATAGAGGATAAGATAGGTTAGAGGATAGGATAGGATAGAGGATAGGATAGGATAGAGGATAGGATAGGATAGAGAATAGGATAGGATAGAGGATAGGTTAGGATTGAGGATAGGATAGGATTAAGGATAGGATAGGGGATAGGATAGGATAGAGGATAGGATAGGATAGAGCATACGATAGGATAGAGGATAGGATAGGATAGAGGATACGATAGGAGAGAGGATAGGATAAGATTCAGGATAGGATAGCATAGATGATAGGATGGTATAGAGTATAGGATAGGATTGCATAAATGATAGGATAGGATAGAGGATAGGATAGATTTGAGGATATGATCGAATTGGGGATAGGATAGCATAGAGGATAGGATAGGATAGAGGATAGGATAGAATACGGGATACGATAGGATTGAGGATAGGATAGGGTTCAGGATAGGATAGGATAGAGGATAGGATAGGATAGAGGATAGAGTAGGATAGAGGATAGGATAGGATAGAGGATATTATAGGATAAAGGATAAGATCGTGTAGTATATAGGATACGATAGAGGATATTATATGATAGAGGATAGGATAGGATAGAGTATTTTATAGGATTGGGGATAGGATTGGATAGAGGATAGGATAGGATAGGATTGAGGATAGGATAGGATAGAGGATACGATAGAATTGAGGCTAGGATAGGATAGAGGATACGATAGGATAGAGGGTAGGATAGGATAGAGGGTAGGATAGGATAGAGGATACGATAGAGGATTGGATAGGATAGAGGATAGATTACGATAGTGGATAGGATAGGATAGGATAGAGAATAGGATAGGATAGATGATATTACAGGATAGAGGATAGGATAGGATAGAGGATACGATATTTTGGAGGATAGGATAGGATAGACGATAGGATAGGATAGCGGAAAGAATTGCGGATTGGATAGCATAGAGGATAGGATAGGATAGAGGATAGGATAGGATAGAGGATAGGATAGAGGATATGATACGATAGAGGATAGGATAGGATAGAGGATAGGATAGGATAGAGGATAGGATAGGATAGAGGATAGGATAGGATAGAGGATAGGATAGGATAGAGGATAGGATAGGATAGAGCATAGGATAGGATAGAGGATAGGATAGGATAGAGGATATGATAGGATAGGATAGAGGATAGAATTGGATAGAGGATAGGATAGGATAGGGGATAGGATAGGATAGAGGATAGGATAGGATAGAGGATAGGATAGGATAGGGTAGATGATATTATAGTAAAGAGGATAGGATATGATAGAGGATAGGATAGGGGACTGGATAGGATAGAGGATAGGATAGGATAGAGGATAGGATAGGATAGAGGATACGATATAGGATTGGATAGGATAGAGGATAGGATACGATAGAGGATAGGATAGAATAGAGGATAGGATAGGATAGAGGATAGGATAGGATAGAGGATATGATAGGATAGAGGATACGATATGGGATTGGATAGGATAGAGGATAGGATACGATAGAGGATAGGATAGGATAGAGGATAGGATAGTATAGAGAATAGGATATAGGATTGGATAGGATAGAGGATAGAATAGGATAGAGGATAGGATAGGAGAGAGGATAGGATATGATAGAGGATAGGATTGGGTAGAGGATAGGATAGGATAGAGGATAGGATAGGATAGAGGATATGATAGGATAGAGGATAGGATAGGATAGAGGATAGGATAGGATAGGGGATTGGATAGAATAGAGGATAGGATAGGATACAGGATAGGATAGGATAGAGGATAGGATAGGATAGGATAGATGATATTATAGTAAAGAGGATAGGATATGATAGAGGATATGATAAGATAGAGGATAGGATAGAATAGAGGCCAGGATAGGATAGAGGATAAGATAGGATAGAGGATAGGATAGGATAGAGGATAGGATAGGATAGAGGATAGGATAGGATAGAGAATAGGATAGGATAGAGGATAGGTTAGGATTGAGGATAGGATAGGATTAAGGATAGGATAGGGGATAGGATAGGATAGAGGATAGGATAGGATAGAGCATACGATAGGATAGAGGATAGGATAGTATAGAGGATACGATAGGAGAGAGGATAGTATAAGATTCAGGATAGGATAGCATAGATGATAGGATGGTATAGAGTATAGGATAGGATTGCATAAATGATAGGATAGGATAGAGGATAGGATTGATTTGAGGATATGATCGAATTGGGGATAGGATAGCATAGAGGATAGGATAGGATAGAGGATAGGATAGAATACGGGATACGATAGGATTGAGGATAGGATAGGGTTCAGGATAGGATAGGATAGAGGATAGGATAGGATAGAGGATAGAATAAGATAGAGGATAGGATAGGATAAGAGGATAGAATAGGATAGAGGATAGGATAGGATAGAGGATATTATAGGATAAAGGATAAGATAGTGTAGTATATAGGATACGATAGAGGATATTATATGATAGAGGATAGGATAGGATAGAGGATAGGATAGGATAAAGGATATTATAGGATAAAGGATAAGATAGTGTAGTATATAGGATACGATAGAGGATATTATATGATAGAGGATAGGATAGGATAGAGTATTTTATAGGATTGGTGATAGGATAGGATAGAGGATAGGATAGGATAGGATAGAGGATATTATAGGATAGAGGATAGGATTGAATTGAGGATAGGATTGGATAGAGGATAGGATAGGATAGAGAATTGGATAGGATAGAGGATAGGATAGGATAGAGGATAGGATAGGGGATTGATAGGATAGAGATTAGGATGGGATAGAGGATATTATAGGACAGAGGATACGATAGGATAGAGGATAGGATAGGATAGAGGATAGGATAGGATAGAGGATAGGATAGGATAGACGATAGGATAGGATAGAGGATAGGATATGATAGAGTATAGGATAGGATAGAAGATAGGATAGGATAGAGGATAGGATAGGATAGAGGATAGGATAGAGGATTGGATACGATAGAGGATAGGATACGATAGATGATAGCATAGGATAGAGTATAGCATTGGATTGAGGATAGGATAGGATAGAGGATAGAATAGGATAGAGTATAGGATAGGATAGAGGATATGATAAGATAGAGGATAGGATAGAATAGAGGCCAGGATAGGATAGAGGATAAGATAGGTTAGAGGATAGGATAGGATAGAGGATAGGATAGGACAGAGGATAGGATAGGATAGAGCATACGATAGGATAGAGGATAGGATAGGATAGAGGATACGATAGGAGAGAGGATAGGATAAGATTCAGGATAGGATAGCATAGATGATAGGATGGTATAGAGTATAGGATAGGATTGCATAAATGATAGGATAGGATAGAGGATAGGATAGATTTGAGGATATGATCGAATTGGGGATAGGATAGCATAGAGGATAGGATAGGATAGAGGATAGGATAGGATAGAGAATAGGATAGGATAGAGGATAGGTTAGGATTGAGGATAGGATAGGATTAAGGATAGGATAGGGGATAGGATAGGACAGAGGATAGGATAGGATAGAGCATACGATAGGATAGAGGATAGGATAGGATAGAGGATACGATAGGAGAGAGGATAGGATAAGATTCAGGATAGGATAGCATAGATGATAGGATGGTATAGAGTATAGGATAGGATTGCATAAATGATAGGATAGGATAGAGGATAGGATAGATTTGAGGATATGATCGAATTGGGGATAGGATAGCATAGAGGATAGGATAGGATAGAGGATAGGATAGAATACGGGATACGATAGGATTGAGGATAGGATAGGGTTCAGGATAGGATAGGATAGAGGATAGGATAGGATAGAGGATAGAATAGGATAGAGGATAGGATAGGATAGAGGATATTATAGGATAAAGGATAAGATAGTGTAGTATATAGGATACGATAGAGGATATTATATGATAGAGGATAGGATAGGATAGAGTATTTTATAGGATTGGGGATAGGATTGGATAGAGGATAGGATAGGATAGGATTGAGGATAGGATAGGACAGAGGATACGATAGAATTGAGGCTAGGATAGGATAGAGGATACGATAGGATAGAGGGTAGGATAGGATAGAGGGTAGGATAGGATAGAGGATACGATAGAGGATTGGATAGGATAGAGAATAGGATAGGATAGAGGATAGGATAGGATAGGGTAGATGATATTATAGTAAAGAGGATAGGATATGATAGAGGATAGGATAGGGGACTGGATAGGATAGAGGATAGGATAGGATAGAGGATAGGATAGGATAGAGGATAGGATAGGATAGAGCATAGGATAGGATAGAGGATAGGATAGGATAGAGGATAGGATAGGATAGAGGATATGATAGGATAGGATAGAGGATAGGATTGGATAGAGGATAGGATAGGATAGAGGATAGGATAGGATAGAGGATAGGATAGGATAGAGGATAGGATAGGGTAGAGGATAGGATAGGATAGAGGATAGGATAGGATAGGGTAGATGATATTATAGTAAAGAGGATAGGATAGGATAGAGGATACGATATAGGATTGGATAGGATAGAGGATAGGATACGATAGAGGATAGGATAGAATAGAGGATAGGATAGATAGAGGATAGGATAGGATAGAGGATATGATAGGATAGAGGATAAGATATGGGATTGGATAGGATAGAGGATAGGATACGATAGAGGATAGGATAGGATAGAGGATAGGATAGTATAGAGAATAGGATATAGGATTGGATAGGATAGAGGATAGAATAGGATAGAGGATAGGATAGGATAGAGGATAGGATATGATAGAGGATAGGATAGGGTAGAGGATAGGATAGGATAGAGAATAGGATATAGGATTGGATAGGATAGAGGATAGAATAGGATAGAGGATAGGATAGGATAGAGGATAGGATATGATAGAGAATAGGGTAGGATAGAGGATAGGATAGGATAGAGGATACGATAGGGGATTGGATAGAATAGAGGATAGGATAGGATACAGGATAGGATAGGATAGAGGATATGATAGGATAGAGGACAGGATAGGATAGAGGATAGGATAGGATAGAGGATTCGATAGGATTGAGGATAGGATAGGATAGAGGATAGGATTGGATAGAGGATAGGATAGGATAGAGGATAGGATAGGATAGAGGATAGGATAGGATAGAGGATATGATAGGATAGAGGATAGGATAGGATAGAGGATAGGATAGGATAGAGGATATGATAGGATAGAGGATAGGATAGGATAGAGGATACGATATAGGATTGGATAGGATAGAGGATAGGATACGATAGAGGATAGGATAGGATAGAGGATAGGATATGATAGAGAATAGGATATAGGATTGGACAGGATAGAGGATAGAATAGGATAGAGGATAGGATAGGATACAGGAGAGGATAGGATAGAGGATACGATATGGGATTGGATAGGATAGAGGATAGGATACGATAGAGGATAGGATAGGATAGAGGATAGGATAGGATAGAGAATAGGATATAGGAGTGGATAAGAGAGAGGATAGAATAGGATAGAGGATAGTATAGGATAGAGGATAGGATAGGATAGAGGATAGGATAGGATAGAGATTAGGATAGGATAGAGGATAGGATAGGATAGAGGATCGGATAGGATAGGATAGATGATATTATAGTAAAGAGGATAGGATATGATAGAGGATAGGATAGGGGACTGGATAGGATAGAGGATAGGATAGGATAGAGGATAGGTTAGGATAGAGGATAGGATAGGTTAGAGGATACGATATAGGATTGGATAGGATAGAGGATAGGATACGATAGAGGTTAGGATAGGATAGAGGATAGGATAGGATAGAGAATAGGATATAGGATTGGATAGGATAGAGGATAGAATAGGATAGAGGATAGGATAGGATAGAGGATAGGATATGATAGAGGATAGGATAGGATAGAGGATAGGATAGGATAGAGGATACGATAGGGGATAGGATAGAATAGAGGATAGGATAGGATGCAGGATAGGATAGGATAGAGGATATGATAGGATAGAGGACAGGATAGGATAGAGGATAGGATAGGATAGAGGATATGATAGGATAGGATAGAGGATAGGATTGGATAGAGGATAGGATAGGATAGAGGATAGGATAGGATAGAGGATAGGATAGGCTAGAGGATACGATATTGGAGTGGATAGGATAGAGGATAGGATAGGATAGAGGATAGGATAGGGGATTGGATAGGATAGGATAGAGAATAGGGTAGGATAGAGGATACAATAGTATAGAGGATAGGATAGGATAGAGGATAGGATAGGATAGAGGATATGATAGGATAGGATAGAGGATAGGATTGGGTAGAGGATAGGATAGGATAGAGGATAGGATAGGATAGAGGATAGGATAGGATAGAGCATAGGATAGGATAGAGGATAGGATAGGATAGAGGATATGATAGGATAGGATAGAGGATAGGATTGGATAGAGGATAGGATAGGATAGAGGATAGGATAGGATAGAGGATAGGATAGGCTAGAGGATACGATATAGGAGTGGATAGGATAGAGGATAGGATACGATAGAGGATAGGATAGGATAGAGGATAGGATAGGATAGAGGATAGGATAGGTTAGAGGATAGGATAGGATAGAGGATAGGATAGGATAGAGGATAGGATAGGATAGAGGATAGGATAGGATAGAGGATAGGATAGGATAGAGGATAGGATAGGCTAGAGGATACGATATACGAGTGGATAGGATAGAGGATAGGATACGATAGACGATAGGATAGGATAGAGGATAGGATAGGATAGCGGAAAGGATAGGATAGAGTATAGAATAGGATAGAGGATAAGATAGGATAGAGGTTAGGATATGATAGAGGATAGGATAGGATAGAGGATATGATAGGATAGAGGATAGGATAGAATAGAGGATAGGATAGGGTAGAGGACAGGTTAGCATAGAGGATAGGATAGGATAGAGGATTCGATAGGATTGAGGATAGGATAGGATAGAGGATAGGATTGGATAGAGGATAGGATAGGATAGAGGATAGGATAGGATAGAGGATAGGATAGGATAGAGGATATGATAGGATAGAGGATAGGATAGGATAGAGGATAGGATAGGATAGAGGATAGGATAGGCTAGAGGATACGATATAGGAGTGGATAGGATAGAGGATAGGATACGATAGAGGATAGGATAGGATAGAGGATAGGATAGGATAGCGGAAAGGATAGGATAGAGTATAGAATAGGATAGAGGATAAGATAGGATAGAGGTTAGGATATGATAGAGTATAGGATAGGATAGAGGAGAGGATAGGGGATTGGATAGGATAGAGGATAGGATAGGATATAGGATAGGATAGGATAGAGGATAGGATAGGATAGAGGATAGGATAGGATAGAGGATAGGATAGGATAGAGGATATGATAGGATAGGATAGAGGATAGTAATGGATAGAGGATAGGATAGGATAGAGGATAGGATAGGATAGAGGATAGGATAGGATAGAAGATAGGATAGAGGATAGAGGATAGGATAGGATAGAGGATAGGATAGGATAGGGTAGATGATATTATAGTAAAGAGGATAGGATAGGATAGAGGATAGGATAGGATAGAGGATACGGTATAGGATTGGATAGGATAGAGGATAGGATACGATAGAGGATAGCATAGAATAGAGGATAGGATAGGATAGAGGATAGGATAGGATAGAGGATATGATAGGATAGAGGATACGATATGGGATTGGATAGGATAGAGGATAGGATACGATAGAGGATAGGATAGGATAGAGGATAGGATAGTATAGAGAATAGGATATAGGATTGGATAGGATAGAGGATAGAATAGGATAGAGGATAGGATAGGATAGAGGATAGGATATGATAGAGGATAGGATAGGGTAGAGGATAGGATAGGATAGAGGATAGGATAGGATAGAGGATATGATAGGACAGAGGATAGGATAGGATAGAGGATAGGATAGGATAGGGGATTGGATAGAATAGAGGATAGGATAGGATACAGGATAGGATACAGGATAGGATAGGATAGAGGATAGGATAGGATAGAGGATAGGATAGGATACAGGATAGGATAGGATAGAGGATAGGATAGGATAGAGGATAGGATAGGATAGGATAGATGATATTATAGTGAAGAGGATAGGATATGATAGAGGATAGGATATAGGATAGGATAGGATAGAGGATAGGATAGGATAGGATAGATGATATTATAGTAAAGAGGATAGGATATGATAGAGGATAGGATACGGGACTGGATAGGATAGAGGATAGGATAGGATAGACGATAGGATAGGATAGAGGATAGGATAGGATAGAGGATAGGATAGGATGGGGTAGATGATATTATAGTAAAGAGGATATGATATGATAGAGGATAGGATAGGGGACTGGATAGGATAGAGGATAGGATAGGATAGAGGATACGATATAGGATTGGATAGGATAGACGATAGGATAGGATAGAGGATAGGATACGATAGAGGATAGGATAGAATAGAGGATAGGATAGGATAGAGGATAGGATAGGATAGAGGATATGATAGGATAGAGGATACGATATGGGATTGGATAGGATAGAGGATAGGATACGATAGAGGATAGGATAGGATAGAGGATAGGATAGTATAGAGAACAGGATATAGGATTGGATAGGATAGAGGATAGGATAGGATAGAGGATAGGATATGATAGAGAATAGGATAGAATAGAGGATAGGATAGGATAGAGGATACGATAGGGGATTGGATAGAATAGAGGATAGGATAGGATACAGGATAGGATAGGATAGAGGATATGATAGGATAGAGGACAGGATAGGATAGAAGATAGGATAGGATAGAGGATATGATAGGATAGAGGATAGGATAGAATAGAGGATAGGATAGGGTAGAGGACAGGTTAGCATAGAGGATAGGATAGGATAGAGGATTCGATAGGATTGAGGATAGGATAGGATAGAGGATAGGATTGGATAGAGGTTAGGATTGGATAGAGGATAGGATAGGATAGAGGATAGGATAGGATAGAGGATAGGATAGGATAGAGTATAGGATAGGATAGAGGATAGGATAGGATAGAGGATAGGATAGGATAGAGGATAGGATAGGATAGAGGATAGGATAGGATAGAGGATAGGATAGGATAGAGGATAGGATAGGATAGAGGATAGGATAGGCTAGAGGATACGATATAGGAGTGGATAGGATAGAGGATAGGATACGATAGAGGATAGGATAGGATAGAGGATGGGATAGGATAGCGGAAAGATAGGATAGAGTATAGAATAGGATAGAGGATAAGATAGGATAGAGGTTAGGATATGATAGAGTATAGGATAGGATAGAGGAGAGGATAGGGGATTGGATAGGATAGAGGATAGGATAGGATATAGGATAGGATAGGATAGAGGATAGGATAGGATAGAGGATAGGATAGGATAGAGGATAGGATAGGATAGAGCATAGGATAGGATAGAGGATAGGATAGGATAGAGGATATGATAGGATAGGATAGAGGATAGGATTGGATAGAGGATAGGATAGGATAGAGGATAGGATAGGATAGAGGATAGGATAGGATAGAGGATAGGATAGGATAGAGGATAGGATAGGATAGGGGATTGGATAGAATAGAGGATAGGATAGGATACAGGATAGGATAGGATAGAGGATAGGATAGGGTAGAGGATAGGATAGGATAGAGGATAGGATAGGATAGGATAGAGGATAGGATAGGATAGAGGATAGGATAGGATAGATGATAGGATAGGATAGAGGATAGGATAGGATAGAGGGTAGGATAGGATAGGATAGTTGATATTATAGTAAAGAGGATAGGATATGATAGAGGATAGGATAGGGGACTGGATAGGATAGAGGATAGGATGGGATAGAGGATAGGATAGGATAGAGGATAGGATAGGATAGAGGATAGGATAGGATAGAGGATAGGATACGATAGAGGATAGGATAGGATAGAGGATAGGATAGGATAGCGGAAAGGATAGGATAGAGTATAGAATAGGATAGAGGATAAGATAGGATAGAGGTTAGGATATGATAGCGGATAGGATAGGATAGAGGATAGGATAGGGGATTGGATAGGATAGGATAGAGAATAGGGTAGGATAGAGGATACAATAGTATAGAGGATAGGATAGGATAGATGATAGGATAGGATAGAGGATATGATAGGATAGGATAGAGGATATGATTGGGTAGAGGATAGGATAGGATAGAGGATAGGATAGGATAGAGGACAGGATAGGATAGAGGATAGGATAGGATAGAGGATATGATAGGATAGAGGATAGGATAGGATAGAGGATAGGATAGGATAGAGGATAGGATAGGCTAGAGGATACGATATAGGAGTGGATAGGATAGAGGATAGGATACGATAGAGGATAGGATAGGATAGAGGATAGGATAGGATAGCGGAAAGGATAGGATAGAGTATAGAATAGGATAGAGGATAAGATAGGATAGAGGTTAGGATATGATAGAGTATAGGATAGGATAGAGGAGAGGATAGGGGATTGGATAGGATAGAGGATAGGATAGGATATAGGATAGGATAGGATAGAGGATAGGATAGGATAGAGGATAGGATAGGATAGAGGATAGGATAGGATAGAGCATAGGATAGGATAGAGGATAGGATAGGATAGAGGATATGATAGGATAGGATAGAGGATAGGATAGGATAGAGGATAGGATAGGATAGAGGGTAGGATAGGATAGAGGATAGGATAGGATAGAGGATAGGATAGGATAGAGGATAGGATAGGATAGAGGATAGGATAGGCTAGAGGATACGATATAGGAGTGGATAGGATAGAGGATAGGATACGATAGAGGATAGGATAGGATAGAGGATAGGATAGGATAGCGGAAAGGATAGGATAGAGTATAGAATAGGATAGAGGATAAGATAGGATAGAGGTTAGGATATGATAGAGTATAGGATAGGATAGAGGAGAGGATAGGCGATTGGATAGGATAGAGGATAGGATAGGATATAGGATAGGATAGGATAGAGGATAGGATAGGATAGAGGATAGGATAGGATAGAGGATAGGATAGGATAGAGCATAGGATAGGATAGAGGATAGGATAGGATAGAGGATATGATAGGATAGGATAGAGGATAGGATTGGATAGAGGATAGGATAGGATAGAGGATAGGATAGGATAGAGGATAGGATATGATAGAGAATAGGATAGAATAGAGGATAGGATAGGATAGAGGATACGATAGGGGATTGGATAGAATAGAGGATAGGATAGGATACAGGATAGGATAGGATAGAGGATAGGATACGATAGAGGATAGGATAGGATAGAGGATAGGATAGTATAGAGAATAGGATATAGGATTGGATAGGATAGAGGATAGGATAGGATAGAGGATAGGATATGATAGAGAATAGGATAGAATAGAGGATAGGATAGGATAGAGGATACGATAGGGGATTGGATAGAATAGAGGATAGGATAGGATACAGGATAGGATAGGATAGAGGATATGATAGGATAGAGGACAGGATAGGATAGAAGATAGGATAGGATAGAGGATATGATAGGATAGAGGATAGGATAGAATAGAGGATAGGATAGGGTAGAGGACAGGTTAGCATAGAGGATAGGATAGGATAGAGGATTCGATAGGATTGAGGATAGGATAGGATAGAGGATAGGATTGGATAGAGGATAGGATTGGATAGAGGATAGGATAGGATAGAGGATAGGATAGGATAGAGGATAGGATAGGATAGAGGATAGGATAGGATAGAGGATAGGATAGGATAGAGGATAGGATAGGATAGAGGATAGGATAGGATAGAGGATAGGATAGGATAGAGGATATGATAGGATAGAGGATAGGATAGGATAGAGGATAGGATAGGCTAGAGGATACGATATAGGAGTGGATAGGATAGAGGATAGGATACGATAGAGGATAGGATAGGATAGAGGATAGGATAGGATAGCGGAAAGATAGGATAGAGTATAGAATAGGATAGAGGATAAGATAGGATAGAGGTTAGGATATGATAGAGTATAGGATAGGATAGAGGAGAGGATAGGGGATTGGATAGGATAGAGGATAGGATAGGATATAGGATAGGATAGGATAGAGGATAGGATAGGATAGAGGATAGGATAGGATAGAGGATAGGATAGGATAGAGCATAGGATAGGATAGAGAATAGGATAGGATAGAGGATATGATAGGATAGGATAGAGGATAGGATTGGATAGAGGATAGGATAGGATAGAGGATAGGATAGGATAGAGGATAGGATAGGATAGAGGATAGGATAGGATAGAGGATAGGATAGGATAGGGGATTGGATAGAATAGAGGATAGGATAGGATACAGGATAGGATAGGATAGAGGATAGGATAGGGTAGAGGATAGGATAGGATAGAGGATAGGATAGGATAGGATAGAGGATAGGATAGGATAGAGGATAGGATAGGATAGATGATAGGATAGGATAGAGGATAGGATAGGATAGAGGCTAGGATAGGATAGGATAGTTGATATTATAGTAAAGAGGATAGGATATGATAGAGGATAGGATAGGGGACTGGATAGGATAGAGGATAGGATAGGATAGAGGATAGGATAGGATAGAGGATAGGATAGGATAGAGGATAGGATAGGATAGAGGATAGGATAGGATAGAGGATAGGATAGGCTAGAGGATACGATATAGGAGTGGATAGGATAGAGGATAGGATACGATAGAGGATAGGATAGGATAGAGGATAGGAAAGGATAGCGGTAAGGATAGGATAGAGTATAGAATAGGATAGAGGATAAGATAGGATAGAGGTTAGGATATGATAGAGGATAGGATAGGATAGAGGATAGGATAGGGGATTGGATAGGATAGGATAGAGAATAGGGTAGGATAGAGGATACAATAGTATAGAGGATAGGATAGGATAGAGGATAGGATAGGATAGAGGATATGATAGGATAGGATAGAGGATAGGATTGGGTAGAGGATAGGATAGGATAGAGGATAGGATAGGATAGAGGACAGGATAGGATAGAGGATAGGATAGGATAGAGGATATGATAGGATAGAGGATAGGATAGAATAGAGGATAGGATAGGGTAGAGGACAGGTTAGCATAGAGGATAGGATAGGATAGAGGATTCGATAGGATTGAGGATAGGATAGGATAGAGGATAGGATTGGATAGAGGATAGGATAGGATAGAGGATAGGATAGGATAGAGGATAGGATAGGATAGAGGATATGATAGGATAGAGGATAGGATAGGATAGAGGATAGGATAGGATAGAGGATAGGATAGGCTAGAGGATACGATATAGGAGTGGATAGGATAGAGGATAGGATACGATAGAGGATAGGATAGGATAGAGGATAGGATAGGATAGCGGAAAGGATAGGATAGAGTAAAGAATAGGATAGAGGATAAGATAGGATAGAGGTTAGGATATGATAGAGTATAGGATAGGATAGACTAGAGGATAGGGGATTGGATAGGATAGAGGATAGGATAGGATATAGGATAGGATAGGATAGAGGATAGGATAGGATAGAGGATAGGATAGGATAGAGGATAGGATAGGATAGAGCATAGGATAGGATAGAGGATAGGATAGGATAGAGGATATGATAGGATAGGATAGAGGATAGGATTGGATAGAGGATAGGATAGGATAGAGGATAGGATAGGATAGAGGATAGGATAGGCTAGAGGATACGATATAGGAGTGGATAGGATAGAGGATAGGATACGATAGAGGATAGGATAGGGTAGAGGATAGGATAGGATAGAGGATAGGATAGGTTAGAGGATAGGATAGGATAGAGGATAGGATAGGATAGAGGATAGGATAGGATAGAGGATAGGATAGGATAGAGGATAGGATAGGATAGAGGATAGGATAGGCTAGAGGATACGATATAGGAGTGGATAGGATAGAGGATAGGATACGATAGAGGATAGGATAGGATAGAGGATAGGATAGGATAGCGGAAAGGATAGGATAGAGTATAGAATAGGATAGAGGATAAGATAGGATAGAGGTTAGGATATGATAGAGTATAGGATAGGATAGAGGAGAGGATAGGCGATTGGATAGGATAGAGGATAGGATAGGATATAGGATAGGATAGGATAGAGGATAGGATAGGATAGAGGATAGGATAGGATAGAGCATAGGATAGGATAGAGGATAGGATAGGATAGAGGATAGGATAGGATAGAGGATATGATAGGATAGGATAGAGGATAGGATTGGATAGAGGATAGGATAGGATAGAGGATAGGATAGGATAGAGGATAGGATAGGATAGAGGATAGGATAGGGTAGAGGATAGGATAGGATAGAGGATAGGATAGGATAGGGTAGATGATATTATAGTAAAGAGGATAGGATAGGATAGAGGATACGATATAGGATTGGATAGGATAGAGGATAGGATACGATAGAGGATAGGATAGAATAGAGGATAGGATAGATAGAGGATAGGATAGGATAGAGGATATGATAGGATAGAGGATACGATATGGGATTGGATAGGATAGAGGATAGGATACGATAGAGGATAGGATAGGATAGAGGATAGGATAGTATAGAGAATAGGATATAGGATTGGATAGGATAGAGGATAGAATAGGATAGAGGATAGGATAGGATAGAGGATAGGATATGATAGAGGATAGGATAGGGTAGAGGATAGGATAGGATAGAGAATAGGATATAGGATTGGATAGGATAGAGGATAGAATAGGATAGAGGATAGGATAGGATAGAGGATAGGATATGATAGAGAATAGGGTAGGATAGAGGATAGGATAGGATAGAGGATACGATAGGGGATTGGATAGAATAGAGGATAGGATAGGATACAGGATAGGATAGGGTAGAGGATATGATAGGATAGAGGACAGGATAGGATAGAGGATAGGATAGGATAGAGGATATGATAGGATAGAGGATAGGATAGAATAGAGGATAGGATAGGGTAGAGGACAGGTTAGCATAGAGGATAGGATAGGATAGAGGATTCGATAGGATTGAGGATAGGATAGGATAGAGGATAGGATTGGATAGAGGATAGGATAGGATAGAGGATAGGATAGGATAGAGGATAGGATAGGATAGAGGATATGATAGGATAGAGGATAGGAGAGGATAGAGGATAGGATAGGATAGAGGATATGATAGGATAGAGGATAGGATAGGATAGAGGATACGATATAGGATTGGATAGGATAGAGGATAGGATACGATAGAGGATAGGATAGGATAGAGGATAGGATAGGATAGAGAATAGGATATAGGATTGGACAGGATAGAGGATAGAATAGGATAGAGGATAGGATAGGATACAGGAGAGGATAGGATAGAGGATACGATATGGGATTGGATAGGATAGAGGATAGGATACGATAGAGGATAGGATAGGATAGAGGATAGGATAGGATAGAGAATAGGATATAGGAGTGGATAAGAGAGAGGATAGAATAGGATAGAGGATAGTATAGGATAGAGGATAGGATAGGATAGAGGATAGGATAGGATAGAGATTAGGATAGGATAGAGGATAGGATAGGATAGAGGATCGGATAGGATAGGATAGATGATATTATAGTAAAGAGGATAGGATATGATAGAGGATAGGATAGGGGACTGGATAGGATAGAGGATAGGATAGGATAGAGGATAGGTTAGGATAGAGGATAGGATAGGTTAGAGGATACGATATAGGATTGGATAGGATAGAGGATAGGATACGATAGAGGTTAGGATAGGATAGAGGATAGGATAGGATAGAGAATAGGATATAGGATTGGATAGGATAGAGGATAGAATAGGATAGAGGATAGGATAGGATAGAGGATAGGATATGATAGAGGATAGGATAGGATAGAGGATAGGATAGGATAGAGGATACGATAGGGGATAGGATAGAATAGAGGATAGGATAGGATGCAGGATAGGATAGGATAGAGGATATGATAGGATAGAGGACAGGATAGGATAGAGGATAGGATAGGATAGAGGATATGATAGGATAGGATAGAGGATAGGATTGGATAGAGGATAGGATAGGATAGAGGATAGGATAGGATAGAGGATAGGATAGGCTAGAGGATACGATATAGGAGTGGATAGGATAGAGGATAGGATACGATAGAGGATAGGATAGGATAGAGGATAGGATAGGGGATTGGATAGGATAGGATAGAGAATAGGATAGGATAGAGGATAGGATAGGATAGAGGATATGATAGGATAGAGGATAGGATAGGATAGAGGATAGGATAGGATAGAGGATAGGATAGGCTAGAGGATACGATATAGGAGTGGATGGGATAGAGGATAGGATACGATAGAGGATAGGATAGGATAGAGGATAGGATAGGATAGCGGAAAGGATAGGATAGAGTATAGAATAGGATAGAGGATAAGATAGGATAGAGGTTAGGATATGATAGAGTGTAGGATAGGTTAGAGGAGAGGATAGGGGATTGGATAGGATAGAGGATAGGATAGGATATAGGATAGGATAGGATAGAGGATAGGATAGGATAGAGGATAGGATAGGATAGAGGATAGGATAGGATAGAGCATATGATAGGATAGAGGATAGGATAGGATAGAGGATATGATAGGATAGGATAGAGGATAGGATTGGGTAGAGGATAGGATAGGATAGAGGATAGGATAGGATAGAGGATAGGATAGGATAGAGCATAGGATAGGATAGAGGATAGGATAGGATAGAGGATATGATAGGATAGGATAGAGGATAGGATTGGATAGAGGATAGGATAGGATAGAGGATAGGATAGGATAGAGGATAGGATAGGCTAGAGGATACGATATAGGAGTGGATAGGATAGAGGATAGGATACGATAGAGGATAGGATAGGATAGAGGATAGGATAGGATAGAGGATAGGATAGGTTAGAGGATAGGATAGGATAGAGGATAGGATAGGATAGAGGATAGGATAGGATAGAGGATAGGATAGGATAGAGGATAGGATAGGATAGAGGATAGGATAGGCTAGAGGATACGATATACGAGTGGATAGGATAGAGGATAGGATACGATAGACGATAGGATAGGATAGAGGATAGGATAGGATAGCGGAAAGGATAGGATAGAGTATAGAATAGGATAGAGGATAAGATAGGATAGAGGTTAGGATATGATAGAGGATAGGATAGGATAGAGGATATGATAGGATAGAGGATAGGATAGAATAGAGGATAGGATAGGGTAGAGGACAGGTTAGCATAGAGGATAGGATAGGATAGAGGATTCGATAGGATTGAGGATAGGATAGGATAGAGGATAGGATTGGATAGAGGATAGGATAGGATAGAGTATAGGATAGGATAGAGGAGAGGATAGGGGATTGGATAGGATAGAGGATAGGATAGGATATAGGATAGGATAGGATAGAGGATAGGATAGGATAGAGGATAGGATAGGATAGAGGATAGGATAGGATAGAGCATATGATAGGATAGAGGATAGGATAGGATAGAGGATATGATAGGATAGGATAGAGGATAGTATTGGATAGAGGATAGGATAGGATAGAGGATAGGATAGGATAGAGGATAGGATAGGATAGAAGATAGGATAGAGGATAGAGGATAGGATAGGATAGAGGATAGGATAGGATAGGGTAGATGATATTATAGTAAAGAGGATAGGATAGGATAGAGGATAGGATAGGATAGAGGATACGGTATAGGATTGGATAGGATAGAGGATAGGATACGATAGAGGATAGCATAGAATAGAGGATAGGATAGGATAGAGGATAGGATAGGATAGAGGATATGATAGGATAGAGGATACGATATGGGATTGGATAGGATAGAGGATAGGATACGATAGAGGATAGGATAGGATAGAGGATAGGATAGTATAGAGAATAGGATATAGGATTGGATAGGATAGAGGATAGAATAGGATAGAGGATAGGATAGGATAGAGGATAGGATATGATAGAGGATAGGATAGGGTAGAGGATAGGATAGGATAGAGGATAGGATAGGATAGAGGATATGATAGGACAGAGGATAGGATAGGATAGAGGATAGGATAGGATAGGGGATTGGATAGAATAGAGGATAGGATAGGATACAGGATAGGATAGGATAGAGGATAGGATAGGATAGAGGATAGGATAGGATAGGATAGATGATATTATAGTGAAGAGGATAGGATATGATAGAGGATAGGATAGAGGATAGGATAGGATAGAGGATAGGATAGGATAGGATAGATGATATTATAGTAAAGAGGACAGGATATGATAGAGGATAGGATACGGGACTGGATAGGATAGAGGATAGGATAGGATAGACGATAGGATAGGATAGAGGATAGGATAGGATAGAGGATAGGATAGGATGGGGTAGATGATATTATAGTAAAGAGGATATGATATGATAGAGGATAGGATAGGGGACTGGATAGGATAGAGGATAGGATAGGATAGAGGATACGATATAGGATTGGATAGGATAGAAGATAGGACACGATAGAGGATAGGATAGAATAGAGGATAGGATAGGATAGAGGATAGGATAGGATAGAGGATATGATAGGATAGAGGATACGATATGGGATTGGATAGGATAGAGGATAGGATACGATAGAGGATAGGATAGGATAGAGGATAGGATAGTATAGAGAACAGGATATAGGATTGGATAGGATAGAGGATAGGATAGGATAGAGGATAGGATATGATAGAGAATAGGATAGAATAGAGGATAGGATAGGATAGAGGATACGATAGGGGATTGGATAGAATAGAGGATAGGATAGGATACAGGATAGGATAGGATAGAGGATATGATAGGATAGAGGACAGGATAGGATAGAAGATAGGATAGGATAGAGGATATGATAGGATAGAGGATAGGATAGAATAGAGGATAGGATAGGGTAGAGGACAGGTTAGCATAGAGGATAGGATAGGATAGAGGATTCGATAGGATTGAGGATAGGATAGGATAGAGGATAGGATTGGATAGAGGTTAGGATTGGATAGAGGATAGGATAGGATAGAGGATAGGATAGGATAGAGGATAGGATAGGATAGAGGATAGGATAGGATAGAGGATAGGATAGGATAGAGGATAGGATAGGATAGAGGATAGGATAGGATAGAGGATAGGATAGGATAGAGGATAGGATAGGATAGAGGATAGGATAGGATAGAGGATAGGATAGGCTAGAGGATACGATATAGGAGTGGATAGGATAGAGGATAGGATACGATAGAGGATAGGATAGGATAGAGGATAGGATAGGATAGCGGAAAGATAGGATAGAGTATAGAATAGGATAGAGGATAAGATAGGATAGAGGTTAGGATATGATAGAGTATAGGATAGGATAGAGGAGAGGATAGGGGATTGGATAGGATAGAGGATAGGATAGGATATAGGATAGGATAGGATAGAGGATAGGATAGGATAGAGGATAGGATAGGATAGAGGATAGGATAGGATAGAGCATAGGATAGGATAGAGGATAGGATAGGATAGAGGATATGATAGGATAGGATAGAGGATAGGATTGGATAGAGGATAGGATAGGATAGAGGATAGGATAGGATAGAGGATAGGATAGGATAGAGGATAGGATAGGATAGGGGATTGGATAGAATAGAGGATAGGATAGGATACAGGATAGGATAGGATAGAGGATAGGATAGGGTAGAGGATAGGATAGGATAGAGGATAGGATGGGCCGGTGGTGGTGTCCAGCGCCGGGGTGGTGCCACCCGTGGACATCCCGCCGCCGGTCGACCCAGCCTCCTGGTCGGTGGCGAAGTCGAAGTCCGCGAGGAAGGCGGAGAGGAGGCGGGCAGCGGCGGAGGAGAGGGCGGCCATAGCCCTCGCCGCCGAGTTGGCGGCCGCTGCTTCGGCGAAACGGAGGACGGCGACCGGGGGTTCGGCGGTCGGCACGCGAAAGGGGGCCGGCGCGATCACGGCGAAGCCGTCAAGTGGGAGGGTTGTTGCCCTGGGGCGCGCCCCCAAGTCCGGGGCCGTGGCGATCACGATCCCCGAGAGCTGTAAGCTCACCTACGCGGGAGTGATCGCCAGGGCCAGAGAGGCAATAGACCTCAAGGCGCTGGGGATTGAGTCGGGGGTGCTCCCCAGGAGGACCAAGACGGGGGGGATCCTCCTGGAGGTAAAGGGCCCGGAGGGCCAAGAGAAGGCACGGGCCCTCTCCACGAGGGTCTCTGAGGCCTTACAAGGGACTGGGGTTAAAGTCGTCCAGGCCGTCAAGCGAGGCGAGTTGCGCGTCGCTGGCCTGGACGACTCGGTTAGCGCAAGGGAGGTCGCGGCGGCACTTGCGGCTGCGGGGGGGTGCTCGGAGGCCGAGTTCCGGGTCGGAGAGATCCGGAGGTCCGCCTCT
This sequence comes from Halictus rubicundus, assembly GCF_050948215.1. Lineage (NCBI taxonomy): Eukaryota > Metazoa > Arthropoda > Insecta > Hymenoptera > Halictidae > Halictus > Halictus rubicundus. The sequence goes on from NW_027488791.1 coordinate 72,938, forward strand.
GAGCGGGTGCTGGGCTCCTGTTGGGCCCAGGGCCCCCTCGCGGCCGTCAGGAAGGTGGTGGCGGGGGGCCGGCTGCTGGTCGGCTGGTCCTCGGCGCGGGTGGAGGCACTGAGGGAGCGACCCCTTCAGTGCTTCCGCTGCTTGGAGACGGGGCACACGCGGTCGACCTGTAAAAGCACGGTCGACAGGAGCGCGAGGTGCTATCGGTGCGGTGCGACCGAGCACCGCGCCTCGGCCTGTGGGGCTGCCCCCAGATGCCCGCTCTGCGCGGATCTGGGGAGGCCCTCGAACCACAGGTTCGGGGCCAAAGCGTGTGCCCCGGCTCCGAGGAGGGGTCGCGCGGCGGTGAAGGGAAGAGGGGAAAAGTCGGCGGCTGCACCCGCGCAGCAGCAGCCGACTACACCGGGGGCCCAGTCCCACCAGGGGGGGGAGCCTGCAGAGCAAATGTCAGGGTAGGCTGTTTTCAGGCCTATTCCGGTTCTGCAGGCGAACCTCAACCACTCGCGTGCGGCCCAGGACTTGTTTGTCCAGGCCGTGCGCGAGCGGGGGACTGGGTTGGCAGTGGCGGCGGAGCCGTACTCCGTTCCCGATCACCCCTTCTGGGTGGGGGACGAGGCCGGCTCCGTCGCCATAGTGGCGGAGGGCCGCCGCGGGTCCCCGTCGATCTCCCTTCTGGAGAGAGGCGAGGGATTCGTGGCGGTGCGGTGGGGGGACATCGCGGTCGTCGGAGTTTATATCTCGCCGAACCGTGGCCTCGATCATTTTCGGGGGTTCCTGGGCGGGCTGAGTAGCTGCATCGCGCGGTGCAGCGCCCGTCCGGTTCTCGTCCTGGGAGACTTCAATGCCCACGCGGTATCGTGGGGGAGTCCCAGGACGACCACTAGGGGAAGCGAGGTGTTAGACTGGGCGTCCGGCCTGGATCTCCGGTTGATTAACCGGGGATCCACGCCGACGTGCGTGCGGCCGCAGGGTGTCTCTATTGTCGATCTGACATGGGGGACGCCGTCGGCCGTGCGCCGAGTGTCGGGATGGAGGGTGGCGGAAGAACTAGAGCTGGCCTCTGACCACACGCCCATAGTCATGGACGTGTGGCCCGCCGCCCTCTACGCGCGGGATTCCCGGCACGGCCAGGTGGACCGACGGCCGCGATGGGCGTGGAACAGGGCGGACGAGGACCTGTTCCGGGCCGCTGTCGCCGCGGTAACGTGGGGGGGGCCCCAGCCGGCTGAGCGGCTCCGGGAGGTGATGACGGCGGTGTGCGACACCGCGGTGCCCCGGAGCCGGTCCGACCATAGAAGGGCGGCATACTGGTGGTCCGCGGGCATTGCAGAGCTTCGGCGTGCCTGCAATGCCGCGCGGCGCCAGTATGGCCGAGCGCGCAGGAGGCGCGACGACGAGGAGGCGAGGCTCCACGGGGAGTACCGACCCGCGCTCGGGACTCTCCGGAGGGCCATCGCGAAGGCCAAGGCGGACGCGTGGTCGGAGCTCGTCGGCACGGTGGACGCGGATCCGTGGGGGCGCCCGTATAAGCTTGTAATGAGCAAGCTGCGCGCGTGGGCCCCCCCACTGACGGAATCGATGGACCCTCCCTTACTCGAGGAGGTGGTGACGTCTCTCTTCCCGCGTGAGGGGGGACAGCGACACCGCCTCCATCCGGGCCAGGAGCCTCTCTCCTGGTCCGCGGAGTGGGAGGTGTCAGCCGGCGAGCTCGGGGAGGCGGTGACCAGGGCCCGTCGGGTGGGCCGCAAGGCCCCGGGTCCTGACGGGGTGTCGGGCCGCGCGTTGGTCTTGGCATTGGAGGGGGGGCTCGCTCCCGAACTCAGGCGGCTGTTCAACAGTTGTCTGAGGGAGGGAGTGTTCCCCCCACTATGGAAGTCGGGCAGGCTGGTCCTCCTTCCAAAGGCGGGCAAGTCCCGGGACTCGCCCTCCGGGTACCGGCCAATTTGCTTGCTGGACGAGGCGGGGAAGTTGTTCGAGCGCGTTCTCGTTGGACGCCTCGTCCGGCACCTGTCGGGGGGAGGAGTCCCCGATCTGAGCGAGGCGCAGTTCGGCTTCCGGGGGGGTCTCTCCACCGTCGACGCAATTCGGCGGGTGAGGGCTCTCTCGGAGGCCTGTACGGAGGGGGGCGGTGTTGCGTTGGCGATCTCCTTGGATATCGCCAACGCGTTCAACACCGTCCCCTGGGATAGAATTTCGGAGGCCCTGGTCTTCCACCAGGTGCCTCCGTACCTTAGGAGGGTGATCGGGGACTATCTCTCCGACAGGAGCATAGAATATCCTGGCCGGTACGGGATGATTCGCAGGAGCGTCGTGCGGGGGGTTCCACAGGGCTCGGTGTTGGGCCCGTTGCTGTGGAACCTCGCGTACGACAGCGTCCTGCGGGAGGGGATGCCTCCCGGTGTCAGCCTAACGTGTTACGCCGACGACACGTTGGTGCTTGCCACCGGGAGGTATACGAAGGAGGCCGTCTGCCTGGCGGGGCGCGGCGCGTGGCGCGCGGTACGCGCGATCCGGTCTCTGGGCCTGGAGGTGTCCGTCGCTAAGACCAGGGCCATGTGGTTTTACCACCGGGCCCGGCTGGCGGCGCCTCCCCAGTGCTGGATCGCCGTGGGGGGGGGAGCGGTCGAGGTCGGGTTCCAGATGCGGTACCTGGGACTCGAGCTCGACGGCCTGTGGCGTTTCTGCCGCCACATCGAGTCGCTAGTGCCCCGGGCGGAGAGGGCGACCGCTGCGCTCGGTCGTCTTCTCCCGAATCTCGGGGGACCCTGTGGACGGGTGCGTCGCCTGTTCGCGGTGGTGGTGCGGGTTTTAGTCCTGTACGGAGCCCCTGTGTGGGCGTACGATGTCTTGGCCGGGGGGCGTAGCGGTGTGCGAGCACTGCTGCGCCGAATCGAGCGCAGGCTGGCCATTGGCATCGTGCGGGGGTATCGCACCATCTCTTACGCGACGGCGATGGTGATGTCGGGGCTTATCCCCCTCGAGCTGGAGGCCCGCGTGTTGTCGGACGTACACGGGTACGCCAGGGACCTCCAGCGGAGGGGGATGGCTCCGGATCAGGTGGCGCTCGATGTGGCGGAGTACAGGGGCCGCGCTCGGCGGGCCGCCGCCCGGGAATGGCGCGAAAGCCTTCACGGGACGGAGGAAGGAGGGAGGCGGGCCGTTCGGGCCATCCTCCCCGTGTTCGACCGGTGGAACAGGGGATGGATGGGGCATAGGGTCTCCTACCGAGTGACGCAGGTGATGACCGGGCACGGTTGCTTCGGTGTGTACCTGTGTCGCATCGGGCGGGAGGCCGAGGAGGCGTGTCACCACTGCGGCGAGTCGCGGGACACGGCGCAGCACACTCTGGAGGAGTGTCCAGCGTGGGCGGGTGAGCGCCGTGCTCTGCGGCGCGCAGTGGGCCATGACCTCTCGCTTCCGGCTGTCGTCTCGGCGGCAGCGGGCGGCGAGGGGGCGTGGAGAGGGTTCGCCTCCTTCTGCGAGCAGGTAATGCTGCAGAAGGAGGCTGCGGAACGGGGTCGTGAGCGAAATCACGATCCCGGCCGAAGGGGTGGGAGAAGGAGACGCAGGGCACGCCCCGGGGGCGTGCCTCCGTTGCGGCGTCCTTAACGCGGGCGGGGGCGCCCTTGGTGATCTCGAGGCGGGGGACCGACGGTCTCCTTATACTCGGTTGCCAATGGCGTCCCCGGAGGCCGTCGGACGTCTCGGGCGGGGGCCCGGACGTCCATCGGGCGGCCTAAATGGGGGGGAAGGCTTCACGTCGTCCGTTGCGTGGCGCCTTCGGATAGAGTAGGATAGGGTGGAGGCCGCGTCCCCCACCCAGGGAGGAATGCTAAGGCGGGGGCACACCGGATAGACATGCGCGCGCGGACCACGGGTGCCCCCAGGAGCCTAGGGACGGACGGGGAGGAGTTAGTGGGTATACTCGGCATTGCACCCACCAGCCGAGGAGTCCCACATAACCCGGCCCACTCCCCCCCGGGAGGGGTCGGGTATCCGTAATAGTGATTACCTCCTCGGAAAAAAAAAAAAAAAAAAAAAAAAAAAAAAGGATAGAGGATAGGATAGGATAGGATAGAGGATAGGATAGGATAGAGGATAGGATAGGATAGATGATAGGATAGGATAGAGGATAGGATAGGATAGAGGGTAGGATAGGATAGGATAGTTGATATTATAGTAAAGAGGATAGGATATGATAGAGGATAGGATAGGGGACTGGATAGGATAGAGGATAGGATGGGATAGAGGATAGGATAGGATAGAGGATAGGATAGGATAGAGGACAGGATAGGATAGAGGATAGGATACGATAGAGGATAGGATAGGATAGAGGATAGGATAGGATAGCGGAAAGGATAGGATAGAGTATAGGATAGAATAGAGGATAGGATAGGGTAGAGGACAGGTTAGCATAGAGGATAGGATAGGATAGAGGATTCGATAGGATTGAGGATAGGATAGGATAGAGGATAGGATTGGATAGAGGATAGGATAGGATAGAGGATAGGATAGGATAGAGGATAGGATAGGATAGAGGATATGATAGGATAGAGGATAGGATAGGATAGAGGATAGGATAGGATAGAGGATAGGATAGGCTAGAGGATACGATATAGGAGTGGATAGGATAGAGGATAGGATACGATAGAGGATAGGATAGGATAGAGGATAGGATAGGATAGCGGAAAGGATAGGATAGAGTATAGAATAGGATAGAGGATAAGATAGGATAGAGGTTAGGATATGATAGAGTATAGGATAGGATAGAGGAGAGGATAGGGGATTGGATAGGATAGAGGATAGGATAGGATATAGGATAGGATAGGATAGAGGATAGGATAGGATAGAGGATAGGATAGGATAGAGGATAGGATAGGATAGAGCATATGATAGGATAGAGGATAGGATAGGATAGAGGATATGATAGGATAGGATAGAGGATAGGATTGGATAGAGGATAGGATAGGATAGAGGATAGGATAGGATAGAGGATAGGATAGGATAGAGGATAGGATAGAGGATAGAGGATAGGATAGGATAGAGGATAGGATACGATAGGGTAGATGATATTATAGTAAAGAGGATAGGATAGGATAGAGGATAGGATAGGATAGAGGATACGATATAGGATTGGATAGGATAGAGGATAGGATACGATAGAGGATAGCATAGAATAGAGGATAGGATAGGATAGAGGATAGGATAGGATAGAGGATATGATAGGATAGAGGATACGATATGGGATTGGATAGGATAGAGGATAGGATACGATAGAGGATAGGATAGTATAGAGAATAGGATATAGGATTGGATAGGATAGAGGATAGAATAGGATAGAGGATAGGATAGGATAGAGGATATGATAGGATAGGATAGAGGATATGATTGGGTAGAGGATAGGATAGGATAGAGGATAGGATAGGATAGAGGACAGGATAGGATAGAGGATAGGATAGGATAGAGGATATGATAGGATAGAGGATAGGATAGGATAGAGGATAGGATAGGATAGAGGATAGGATAGGCTAGAGGATACGATATAGGAGTGGATAGGATAGAGGATAGGATACGATAGAGGATAGGATAGGATAGAGGATAGGATAGGATAGCGGAAAGGATAGGATAGAGTATAGAATAGGATAGAGGATAAGATAGGATAGAGGTTAGGATATGATAGAGTATAGGATAGGATAGAGGAGAGGATAGGGGATTGGATAGGATAGAGGATAGGATAGGATATAGGATAGGATAGGATAGAGGATAGGATAGGATAGAGGATAGGATAGGATAGAGGATAGGATAGGATAGAGCATAGGATAGGATAGAGGATAGGATAGGATAGAGGATATGATAGGATAGGATAGAGGATAGGATTGGATAGAGGATAGGATAGGATAGAGGATAGGATAGGATAGAGGATAGGATAGGCTAGAGGATACGATATAGGAGTGGATAGGATAGAGGATAGGATACGATAGAGGATAGGATAGGGTAGAGGATAGGATAGGATAGAGGATGGGATAGGATAGAGGATAGGATAGGATAGAGGATAGGATAGGATAGAGGATAGGATAGGATAGAGGGTAGGATAGGATAGAGGATAGGATAGGATAGAGGATAGGATAGGATAGAGGATAGGATAGGATAGAGGATAGGATAGGCTAGAGGATACGATATAGGAGTGGATAGGATAGAGGATAGGATACGATAGAGGATAGGATAGGATAGAGGATAGGATAGGATAGCGGAAAGGATAGGATAGAGTATAGAATAGGATAGAGGATAAGATAGGATAGAGGTTAGGATATGATAGAGTATAGGATAGGATAGAGGAGAGGATAGGCGATTGGATAGGATAGAGGATAGGATAGGATATAGGATAGGGTAGGATAGAGGATAGGATAGGATAGAGGATAGGATAGGATAGAGGATAGGATAGGATAGAGCATAGGATAGGATAGAGGATAGGATAGGATAGAGGATATGATAGGATAGGATAGAGGATAGGATTGGATAGAGGATAGGATAGGATAGAGGATAGGATAGGATAGAGGATAGGATATGATAGAGAATAGGATAGAATAGAGGATAGGATAGGATAGAGGATACGATAGGGGATTGGATAGAATAGAGGATAGGATAGGATACAGGATAGGATAGGATAGAGGATAGGATACGATAGAGGATAGGATAGGATAGAGGATAGGATAGTATAGAGAATAGGATATAGGATTGGATAGGATAGAGGATAGGATAGGATAGAGGATAGGATATGATAGAGAATAGGATAGAATAGAGGATAGGATAGGATAGAGGATACGATAGGGGATTGGATAGAATAGAGGATAGGATAGGATACAGGATAGGATAGGATAGAGGATATGATAGGATAGAGGACAGGATAGGATAGAAGATAGGATAGGATAGAGGATATGATAGGATAGAGGATAGGATAGAATAGAGGATAGGATAGGGTAGAGGACAGGTTAGCATAGAGGATAGGATAGGATAGAGGATTCGATAGGATTGAGGATAGGATAGGATAGAGGATAGGATTGGATAGAGCATAGGATAGGATAGAGGATAGGATAGGATAGAGGATATGATAGGATAGGATAGAGGATAGGATTGGATAGAGGATAGGATAGGATAGAGGATAGGATAGGATAGAGGATAGGATAGGATAGAGGATAGGATAGGATAGAGGATAGGATAGGATAGGGGATTGGATAGAATAGAGGATAGGATAGGATACAGGATAGGATAGGATAGAGGATAGGATAGGGTAGAGGATAGGATAGGATAGAGGATAGGATAGGATAGGATAGAGGATAGGATAGGATAGAGGATAGGATAGGATAGATGATAGGATAGGATAGAGGATAGGATAGGATAGAGGGTAGGATAGGATAGGATAGTTGATATTATAGTAAAGAGGATAGGATATGATAGAGGATAGGATAGGGGACTGGGTAGGATAGAGGATAGGATAGGATAGAGGATAGGATAGGATAGAGGATAGGATAGGATAGAGGATAGGATAGGATAGAGGATAGGATAGGATAGAGGATAGGATAGGCTAGAGGATACGATATAGGAGTGGATAGGATAGAGGATAGGATACGATAGAGGATAGGATAGGATAGAGGATAGGATAGGATAGCGGAAAGGATAGGATAGAGTATAGAATAGGATAGAGGATAAGATAGGATAGAGGTTAGGATATGATAGAGGATAGGATAGGATAGAGGATAGGATAGGATAGAGGATAGGATAGGATAGAGGATAGGATAGGATAGAGGATAGGATAGGATAGAGGATAGGATAGGATAGAGGGTAGGATAGGATAGAGGATAGGATAGGATAGAGGATAGGATAGGATAGAGGATAGGATAGGATAGAGGATAGGATAGGATAGAGGATAGGATATAGGAGTGGATAGGATAGAGGATAGGATACGATAGAGGATAGGATAGGATAGAGGATAGGATAGGATAGCGGAAAGGATAGGATAGAGTATAGAATAGGATAGAGGATAAGATAGGATAGAGGTTAGGATATGATAGAGTATAGGATAGGATAGAGGAGAGGATAGGCGATTGGATAGGATAGAGGATAGGATAGGATATAGGATAGGATAGGATAGAGGATAGGATAGGATAGAGGATAGGATAGGATAGAGGATAGGATAGGATAGAGCATAGGATAGGATAGAGGATAGGATAGGATAGAGGATATGATAGGATAGGATAGAGGATAGGATTGGATAGAGGATAGGATAGGATAGAGGATAGGATAGGATAGAGGATAGGATAGGATAGAGGATAGGATAGGGTAGAGGATAGGATAGGATAGAGGATAGGATAGGATAGGGTAGATGATATTATAGTAAAGAGGATAGGATAGGATAGAGGATACGATATAGGATTGGATAGGATAGAGGATAGGATACGATAGAGGATAGGATAGAATAGAGGATAGGATAGATAGAGGATAGGATAGGATAGAGGATATGATAGGATAGAGGATACGATATGGGATTGGATAGGATAGAGGATAGGATACGATAGAGGATAGGATAGGATAGAGGATAGGATAGTATAGAGAATAGGATATAGGATTGGATAGGATAGGGGATAGAATAGGATAGAGGATAGGATAGGATAGAGGATAGGATATGATAGAGGATAGGATAGGGTAGAGGATAGGATAGGATAGAGAATAGGATATAGGATTGGATAGGATAGAGGATAGAATAGGATAGAGGATAGGATAGGATAGAGGATAGGATATGATAGAGAATAGGGTAGGATAGAGGATAGGATAGGATAGAGGATACGATAGGAGATTGGATAGAATAGAGGATAGGATAGGATACAGGATAGGATAGGATAGAGGATATGATAGGATAGAGGACAGGATAGGATAGAGGATAGGATAGGATAGAGGATATGATAGGATAGAGGATAGGATAGAATAGAGGATAGGATAGGGTAGAGGACAGGTTAGCATAGAGGATAGGATAGGATAGAGGATTCGATAGGATTGAGGATAGGATAGGATAGAGGATAGGATTGGATAGAGGATAGGATAGGATAGAGGATAGGATAGGATAGAGGATAGGATAGGATAGAGGATATGATAGGATAGAGGATAGGATAGGATAGAGGATAGGATAGGATAGAGGATAGGATAGGCTAGAGGATACGATATAGGAGTGGATAGGATAGAGGATAGGATACGATAGAGGATAGGATAGGATAGAGGATAGGATAGGATAGCGGAAAGGATAGGATAGAGTATAGAATAGGATAGAGGATAAGATAGGATAGAGGTTAGGATATGATAGAGTATAGGATAGGATAGAGGAGAGGATAGGGGATTGGATAGGATAGAGGATAGGATAGGATATAGGATAGGATAGGATAGAGGATAGGATAGGATAGAGGATAGGATAGGATAGAGGATAGGATAGGATAGAGCATATGATAGGATAGAGGATAGGATAGGATAGAGGATATGATAGGATAGGATAGAGGATAGGATTGGATAGAGGATAGGATAGGATAGAGGATAGGATAGGATAGAGGATAGGATAGGATAGAGGATAGGATAGAGGATAGAGGATAGGATAGGATAGAGGATAGGATACGATAGGGTAGATGATATTATAGTAAAGAGGATAGGATAGGATAGAGGATAGGATAGGATAGAGGATACGATATAGGATTGGATAGGATAGAGGATAGGATACGATAGAGGATAGCATAGAATAGAGGATAGGATAGGATAGAGGATAGGATAGGATAGAGGATATGATAGGATAGAGGATACGATATGGGATTGGATAGGATAGAGGATAGGATACGATAGAGGATAGGATAGTATAGAGAATAGGATATAGGATTGGATAGGATAGAGGATAGAATAGGATAGAGGATAGGATAGGATAGAGGATAGGATACGATAGAGGATAGGATAGGGTAGAGGATAGGATAGGATAGAGGATAGGATAGGATAGAGGATAGGATAGGATAGAGGATAGGATAGGATAGAGGATAGGATAGGATAGAGGATAGGATAGGATAGAGGATAGGATAGGATAGAGGATAGGATAGGATAGAGGATAGGATAGGATAGAGGATAGGATAGGCTAGAGGATACGATATAGGAGTGGATAGGATAGAGGATAGGATACGATAGAGGATAGGATAGGATAGAGGATAGGATAGGATAGCGGAAAGGATAGGATAGAGTATAGAATAGGATAGAGGATAAGATAGGATAGAGGTTAGGATATGATAGAGTATAGGATAGGATAGAGGAGAGGATAGGCGATTGGATAGGATAGAGGATAGGATAGGATATAGGATAGGATAGGATAGAGGATAGGATAGGATAGAGGATAGGATAGGATAGAGGATAGGATAGGATAGAGCATAGGATAGGATAGAGGATAGGATAGGATAGAGGATATGATAGGATAGGATAGAGGATAGGATTGGATAGAGGATAGGATAGGATAGAGGATAGGATAGGATAGAGGATAGGATATGATAGAGAATAGGATAGAATAGAGGATAGGATAGGATAGAGGATACGATAGGGGATTGGATAGAATAGAGGATAGGATAGGATACAGGATAGGATAGGATAGAGGATAGGATACGATAGAGGATAGGATAGGATAGAGGATAGGATAGTATAGAGAATAGGATATAGGATTGGATAGGATAGAGGATAGGATAGGATAGAGGATAGGATATGATAGAGAATAGGATAGAATAGAGGATAGGATAGGATAGAGGATACGATAGGGGATTGGATAGAATAGAGGATAGGATAGGATACAGGATAGGATAGGATAGAGGATAGGATAGGATAGAGGATAGGATAGGATAGAGGATAGGATAGGATAGAGGATAGGATAGGATAGAGGATAGGATATAGGAGTGGATAGGATAGAGGATAGGATACGATAGAGGATAGGATAGGATAGAGGATAGGATAGGATAGCGGAAAGGATAGGATAGAGTATAGAATAGGATAGAGGATAAGATAGGATAGAGGTTAGGATATGATAGAGTATAGGATAGGATAGAGGAGAGGATAGGCGATTGGATAGGATAGAGGATAGGATAGGATATAGGATAGGATAGGATAGAGGATAGGATAGGATAGAGGATAGGATAGGATAGAGGATAGGATAGGATAGAGCATAGGATAGGATAGAGGATAGGATAGGATAGAGGATATGATAGGATAGGATAGAGGATAGGATTGGATAGAGGATAGGATAGGATAGAGGATAGGATAGGATAGAGGATAGGATAGGATAGAGGATAGGATAGGGTAGAGGATAGGATAGGATAGAGGATAGGATAGGATAGGGTAGATGATATTATAGTAAAGAGGATAGGATAGGATAGAGGATACGATATAGGATTGGATAGGATAGAGGATAGGATACGATAGAGGATAGGATAGAATAGAGGATAGGATAGATAGAGGATAGGATAGGATAGAGGATATGATAGGATAGAGGATACGATATGGGATTGGATAGGATAGAGGATAGGATACGATAGAGGATAGGATAGGATAGAGGATAGGATAGTATAGAGAATAGGATATAGGATTGGATAGGATAGGGGATAGAATAGGATAGAGGATAGGATAGGATAGAGGATAGGATATGATAGAGGATAGGATAGGGTAGAGGATAGGATAGGATAGAGAATAGGATATAGGATTGGATAGGATAGAGGATAGAATAGGATAGAGGATAGGATAGGATAGAGGATAGGATATGATAGAGAATAGGGTAGGATAGAGGATAGGATAGGATAGAGGATACGATAGGAGATTGGATAGAATAGAGGATAGGATAGGATACAGGATAGGATAGGATAGAGGATATGATAGGATAGAGGACAGGATAGGATAGAGGATAGGATAGGATAGAGGATATGATAGGATAGAGGATAGGATAGAATAGAGGATAGGATAGGGTAGAGGACAGGTTAGCATAGAGGATAGGATAGGATAGAGGATTCGATAGGATTGAGGATAGGATAGGATAGAGGATAGGATTGGATAGAGGATAGGATAGGATAGAGGATAGGATAGGATAGAGGATAGGATAGGATAGAGGATATGATAGGATAGAGGATAGGATAGGATAGAGGATAGGATAGGATAGAGGATAGGATAGGCTAGAGGATACGATATAGGAGTGGATAGGATAGAGGATAGGATACGATAGAGGATAGGATAGGATAGAGGATAGGATAGGATAGCGGAAAGGATAGGATAGAGTATAGAATAGGATAGAGGATAAGATAGGATAGAGGTTAGGATATGATAGAGTATAGGATAGGATAGAGGAGAGGATAGGGGATTGGATAGGATAGAGGATAGGATAGGATATAGGATAGGATAGGATAGAGGATAGGATAGGATAGAGGATAGGATAGGATAGAGGATAGGATAGGATAGAGCATATGATAGGATAGAGGATAGGATAGGATAGAGGATATGATAGGATAGGATAGAGGATAGGATTGGATAGAGGATAGGATAGGATAGAGGATAGGATAGGATAGAGGATAGGATAGGATAGAGGATAGGATAGAGGATAGAGGATAGGATAGGATAGAGGATAGGATACGATAGGGTAGATGATATTATAGTAAAGAGGATAGGATAGGATAGAGGATAGGATAGGATAGAGGATACGATATAGGATTGGATAGGATAGAGGATAGGATACGATAGAGGATAGCATAGAATAGAGGATAGGATAGGATAGAGGATAGGATAGGATAGAGGATATGATAGGATAGAGGATACGATATGGGATTGGATAGGATAGAGGATAGGATACGATAGAGGATAGGATAGTATAGAGAATAGGATATAGGATTGGATAGGATAGAGGATAGAATAGGATAGAGGATAGGATAGGATAGAGGATAGGATACGATAGAGGATAGGATAGGGTAGAGGATAGGATAGGATAGAGGATAGGATAGGATAGAGGATAGGATAGGATAGAGGATAGGATAGGATAGAGGATAGGATAGGATAGAGGATAGGATAGGATAGAGGATAGGATAGGATAGAGGATAGGATAGGATAGAGGATAGGATAGGATAGAGGATAGGATAGGCTAGAGGATACGATATAGGAGTGGATAGGATAGAGGATAGGATACGATAGAGGATAGGATAGGATAGAGGATAGGATAGGATAGCGGAAAGGATAGGATAGAGTATAGAATAGGATAGAGGATAAGATAGGATAGAGGTTAGGATATGATAGAGTATAGGATAGGATAGAGGAGAGGATAGGCGATTGGATAGGATAGAGGATAGGATAGGATATAGGATAGGATAGGATAGAGGATAGGATAGGATAGAGGATAGGATAGGATAGAGGATAGGATAGGATAGAGCATAGGATAGGATAGAGGATAGGATAGGATAGAGGATATGATAGGATAGGATAGAGGATAGGATTGGATAGAGGATAGGATAGGATAGAGGATAGGATAGGATAGAGGATAGGATATGATAGAGAATAGGATAGAATAGAGGATAGGATAGGATAGAGGATACGATAGGGGATTGGATAGAATAGAGGATAGGATAGGATACAGGATAGGATAGGATAGAGGATAGGATACGATAGAGGATAGGATAGGATAGAGGATAGGATAGTATAGAGAATAGGATATAGGATTGGATAGGATAGAGGATAGGATAGGATAGAGGATAGGATATGATAGAGAATAGGATAGAATAGAGGATAGGATAGGATAGAGGATACGATAGGGGATTGGATAGAATAGAGGATAGGATAGGATACAGGATAGGATAGGATAGAGGATATGATAGGATAGAGGACAGGATAGGATAGAAGATAGGATAGGATAGAGGATATGATAGGATAGAGGATAGGATAGAATAGAGGATAGGATAGGGTAGAGGACAGGTTAGCATAGAGGATAGGATAGGATAGAGGATTCGATAGGATTGAGGATAGGATAGGATAGAGGATAGGATTGGATAGAGCATAGGATAGGATAGAGGATAGGATAGGATAGAGGATATGATAGGATAGGATAGAGGATAGGATTGGATAGAGGATAGGATAGGATAGAGGATAGGATAGGATAGAGGATAGGATAGGATAGAGGATAGGATAGGATAGAGGATAGGATAGGATAGGGGATTGGATAGAATAGAGGATAGGATAGGATACAGGATAGGATAGGATAGAGGATAGGATAGGGTAGAGGATAGGATAGGATAGAGGATAGGATAGGATAGGATAGAGGATAGGATAGGATAGAGGATAGGATAGGATAGATGATAGGATAGGATAGAGGATAGGATAGGATAGAGGGTAGGATAGGATAGGATAGTTGATATTATAGTAAAGAGGATAGGATATGATAGAGGATAGGATAGGGGACTGGATAGGATAGAGGATAGGATAGGATAGAGGATAGGATAGGATAGAGGATAGGATAGGATAGAGGATAGGATAGGATAGAGGATAGGATAGGATAGAGGATAGGATAGGCTAGAGGATACGATATAGGAGTGGATAGGATAGAGGATAGGATACGATAGAGGATAGGATAGGATAGAGGATAGGATAGGATAGCGGAAAGGATAGGATAGAGTATAGAATAGGATAGAGGATAAGATAGGATAGAGGTTAGGATATGATAGAGGATAGGATAGGATAGAGGATAGGATAGGATAGAGGATAGGATAGGATAGAGGATAGGATAGGATAGAGGATAGGATAGGATAGAGGATAGGATAGGATAGAGGGTAGGATAGGATAGAGGATAGGATAGGATAGAGGATAGGATAGGATAGAGGATAGGATAGGATAGAGGATAGGATAGGATAGAGGATAGGATAGGATAGAGGATAGGATATAGGAGTGGATAGGATAGAGGATAGGATACGATAGAGGATAGGATAGGATAGAGGATAGGATAGGATAGCGGAAAGGATAGGATAGAGTATAGAATAGGATAGAGGATAAGATAGGATAGAGGTTAGGATATGATAGAGTATAGGATAGGATAGAGGAGAGGATAGGCGATTGGATAGGATAGAGGATAGGATAGGATATAGGATAGGATAGGATAGAGGATAGGATAGGATAGAGGATAGGATAGGATAGAGGATAGGATAGGATAGAGCATAGGATAGGATAGAGGATAGGATAGGATAGAGGATATGATAGGATAGGATAGAGGATAGGATTGGATAGAGGATAGGATAGGATAGAGGATAGGATAGGATAGAGGATAGGATAGGATAGAGGATAGGATAGGGTAGAGGATAGGATATGATAGAGAATAGGGTAGGATAGAGGATAGGATAGGATAGAGGATACGATAGGAGATTGGATAGAATAGAGGATAGGATAGGATACAGGATAGGATAGGATAGAGGATATGATAGGATAGAGGACAGGATAGGATAGAGGATAGGATAGGATAGAGGATATGATAGGATAGAGGATAGGATAGAATAGAGGATAGGATAGGGTAGAGGACAGGTTAGCATAGAGGATAGGATAGGATAGAGGATTCGATAGGATTGAGGATATGATAGGATAGAGGATAGGATTGGATAGAGGATAGGATAGGATAGAGGATAGGATAGGATAGAGGATAGGATAGGATAGAGGATATGATAGGATAGAGGATAGGATAGGATAGAGGATAGGATAGGATAGAGGATAGGATAGGCTAGAGGATACGATATAGGAGTGGATAGGATAGAGGATAGGATACGATAGAGGATAGGATAGGATAGAGGATAGGATAGGATAGGGTAGATGATATTATAGTAAAGAGGATAGGATAGGATAGAGGATACGATATAGGATTGGATAGGATAGAGGATAGGATACGATAGAGGATAGGATAGAATAGAGGATAGGATAGATAGAGGATAGGATAGGATAGAGGATATGATAGGATAGAGGATACGATATGGGATTGGATAGGATAGAGGATAGGATACGATAGAGGATAGGATAGGATAGAGGATAGGATAGTATAGAGAATAGGATATAGGATTGGATAGGATAGAGGATAGAATAGGATAGAGGATAGGATAGGATAGAGGATAGGATATGATAGAGGATAGGATAGGGTAGAGGATAGGATAGGATAGAGAATAGGATATAGGATTGGATAGGATAGAGGATAGAATAGGATAGAGGATAGGATAGGATAGAGGATAGGATATGATAGAGAATAGGGTAGGATAGAGGATAGGATAGGATAGAGGATACGATAGGAGATTGGATAGAATAGAGGATAGGATAGGATACAGGATAGGATAGGATAGAGGATATGATAGGATAGAGGACAGGATAGGATAGAGGATAGGATAGGATAGAGGATATGATAGGATAGAGGATAGGATAGAATAGAGGATAGGATAGGGTAGAGGACAGGTTAGCATAGAGGATAGGATAGGATAGAGGATTCGATAGGATTGAGGATATGATAGGATAGAGGATAGGATTGGATAGAGGATAGGATAGGATAGAGGATAGGATAGGATAGAGGATAGGATAGGATAGAGGATATGATAGGATAGAGGATAGGATAGGATAGAGGATAGGATAGGATAGAGGATAGGATAGGCTAGAGGATACGATATAGGAGTGGATAGGATAGAGGATAGGATACGATAGAGGATAGGATAGGATAGAGGATAGGATAGGATAGCGGAAAGGATAGGATAGAGTATAGAATAGGATAGAGGATAAGATAGGATAGAGGTTAGGATATGATAGAGTATAGGATAGGATAGAGGAGAGGATAGGGGATTGGATAGGATAGAGGATAGGATAGGATATAGGATAGGATAGGATAGAGGATAGGATAGGATAGAGGATAGGATAGGATAGAGGATAGGATAGGATAGAGCATATGATAGGATAGAGGATAGGATAGGATAGAGGATATGATAGGATAGGATAGAGGATAGGATTGGATAGAGGATAGGATAGGATAGAGGATAGGATAGGATAGAGGATAGGATAGGATAGAGGATAGGATAGGATAGAGGATAGGATAGGATAGAGGATAGGATAGGCTAGAGGATACGATATAGGATTGGATAGGATAGAGGATAGGATACGATAGAGGATAGCATAGAATAGAGGATAGGATAGGATAGAGGATAGGATAGGATAGAGGATATGATAGGATAGAGGATACGATATGGGATTGGATAGGATAGAGGATAGGATACGATAGAGGATAGGATAGGATAGAGGATAGGATAGTATAGAGAATAGGATATAGGATTGGATAGGATAGAGGATAGAATAGGATAGAGGATAGGATAGGATAGAGGATAGGATAGGATAGAGGATAGGATAGGATGGGGTAGATGATATTATAGTAAAGAGGATATGATATGATAGAGGATAGGATAGGGGACTGGATAGGATAGAGGATAGGATAGGATAGAGGATACGATATAGGATTGGATAGGATAGAAGATAGGATACGATAGAGGATAGGATAGAATAGAGGATAGGATAGGATAGAGGATAGGATAGGATAGAGGATATGATAGGATAGAGGATACGATATGGGATTGGATAGGATAGAGGATAGGATACGATAGAGGATAGGATAGGATAGAGGATAGGATAGTATAAAGAATAGGATATAGGATTGGATAGGATAGAGGATAGGATAGGATAGAGGATAGGATATGATAGAGAATAGGATAGGGTAGAGGATAGGATAGGATAGAGGATAGGATAGGATAGAGGATATGATAGGACAGAGGATAGGATAGGATAGAGGATAGGATAGGATAGGGGATTGGATAGAATAGAGGATAGGATAGGATACAGGATAGGATAGGATAGAGGATAGGATAGGATAGAGGATAGGATAGGATAGGATAGATGATATTATAGTGAAGAGGATAGGATATGATAGAGGATAGGATAGGATAGAGGATAGGATAGGATAGAGGATACGATATGGGATTGGATAGGATAGAGGATAGGATACGATAGAGGATAGGATAGGATAGAGGATAGGATAGTATAGAGAATAGGATATAGGATTGGATAGGATAGAGGATAGAATAGGATAGAGGATAGTATAGGATAGAGGATAGGATATGATAGAGGATAGGATAGGGTAGAGGATAGGATAGGATAGAGGATAGGATAGGATAGAGGATATGATAGGACAGAGGATAGGATAGGATAGAGGATAGGATAGGATAGGGGATTGGATAGAATAGAGGATAGGATAGGATACAGGATAGGATAGGATAGAGGATAGGATAGGATAGAGGATAGGATAGGATAGGATAGATGATATTATAGTGAAGAGGATAGGATATGATAGAGGATAGGATAGGATAGAGGATAGGATAGGATAGGATAGATGATATTATAGTAAAGAGGATAGGATATGATAGAGGATAGGATACGGGACTGGATAGGATAGAGGATAGGATAGGATAGACGATAGGATAGGATAGAGGATAGGATAGGATAGAGGATAGGATAGGATGGGGTAGATGATATTATAGTAAAGAGGATATGATATGATAGAGGATAGGATAGGGGACTGGATAGGATAGAGGATAGGATAGGATAGAGGATACGATATAGGATTGGATAGGATAGAAGATAGGATACGATAGAGGATAGGATAGAATAGAGGATAGGATAGGATAGAGGATAGGATAGGATAGAGGATATGATAGGATAGAGGATACGATATGGGATTGGATAGGATAGAGGATAGGATACGATAGAGGATAGGATAGGATAGAGGATAGGATAGTATAAAGAATAGGATGTAGGATTGGATAGGATAGAGGATAGGATAGGATAGAGGATAGGATATGATAGAGAATAGGATAGAATAGAGGATAGGATAGGATAGAGGATACGATAGGGGATTGGATAGAATAGAGGATAGGATAGGATACAGGATAGGATAGGATAGAGGATATGATAGGATAGAGGACAGGATAGGATAGAAGATAGGATAGGATAGAGGATATGATAGGATAGAGGATAGGATAGAATAGAGGATAGGATAGGGTAGAGGACAGGTTAGCATAGAGGATAGGATAGGATAGAGGATTCGATAGGATTGAGGATAGGATAGGATAGAGGATAGGATTGGATAGAGGATAGGATTGGATAGAGGATAGGATAGGATAGAGGATAGGATAGGATAGAGGATAGGATAGGATAGAGGATAGGATAGGATAGAGCATAGGATAGGATAGAGGATAGGATAGGATAGAGGATATGATAGGATAGGATAGAGGATAGGATTGGATAGAGGATAGGATAGGATAGAGGATAGGATAGGATAGAGGATAGGATAGGATAGAGGATAGGATAGGATAGAGGATAGGATAGGATAGAGGATAGGATAGGATATTGGATAGGATAGGATAGAGGATAGGATAGGATAGAGGATAGGATAGGCTAGAGGATACGATATAGGAGTGGATAGGATAGAGGATAGGATAGGATAGAGGATAGGATAGGATAGAGGATAGGATAGGATAGAGGATAGGATAGGATAGAGGATAGGATAGGATAGAAGATAGGATAGGATAGAGGATAGGATAGGCTAGAGGATACGATATAGGAGTGGATAGGATAGAGGATAGGATACGATAGAGGATAGGATAGGATAGAGGATAGGATAGGATAGCGGAAAGATAGGATAGAGTATAGAATAGGATAGAGGATAAGATAGGATAGAGGTTAGGATATGATAGAGTATAGGATAGGATAGAGGAGAGGATAGGGGATTGGATAGGATAGAGGATAGGATAGGATATAGGATAGGATAGGATAGAGGATAGGATAGGATAGAGGATAGGATAGGGTAGAGGATAGGATAGGATAGAGGATAGGATAGGATAGAGGATATGATAGGATAGAGGATAGGATAGTGTAGAGGATAGGATAGGATAGGGGATTGGATAGAATAGAGGATAGGATAGGATACAGGATAGGATAGGATAGAGGATAGGATAGGATAGAGGAGAGGATAGGATAGAGGATAGGATAGGATAGAGGATAGGATAGGATAGAGGATAGGATAGGGGATTGGATAGAATAGAGGATAGGATAGGATACAGGATAGGATAGGATAGAGGATATGATAGGATAGGATAGAGGATACGATATAGGATTGGATAGGATAGAGGATAGGATACGATAGAGGATAGCATAGAATGGAGGATAGGATAGGATAGAGGATAGGATAGGATAGGATAGAGGATATGATAGGATAGAGGATACGATATGGGATTGGATAGGATAGAGGATAGGATACGATACAGGATAGGATAGGATAGAGGATAGGATAGTATAGAGAATAGGATATAGGATTGGATAGGATAGAGGGTAGAATAGGATAGAGGATAGGATAGGATAGAGGATAGGATATGATAGAGGATAGGATAGGGTAGAGGATAGGATAGGATAGAGGATAGGGTAGGATAGAGGATATGATAGGATAGAGGATAGGATAGGATAGAGGATAGGATAGGATAGGGGATTGGATAGAATAGAGGATAGGATAGGATACAGGATAGGATAGGATAGGATAGAGGATAGGATAGGATAGGATAGATGATATTATAGTAAAGAGGATAGGATAGGATAGAGGATAGGATAGGATAGAGGATAGGATAGGATAGAGGATAGGATAGGATAGGATAGATGATATTATAGTAAAGAGGATAGGATATGATAGAGGATAGGATACGGGACTGGATAGGATAGAGGATAGGATAGGATAGAGGATAGGATAGGATAGAGGATAGGATAGGATAGAGGATATGATAGGATAGAGGATAGGATAGGATAGAGGATAGGATAGGATAGGCGATTGGATAGAATAGAGGATAGGATGGGATACAGGATAGGATAGGATAGAGGATATGATAGGATAGAGGATAGGATAGGATAGAGGATAGGATAGGATAGAGGATCGGATAGGATACGATAGATGATATTATAGTAAAGAGGAATGGATATGATAGAGGATAGGATAGGGGACTGGATAGGATAGAGGATAGGATAGGATAGAGGATAGGATATGATATAGGATAGGATAGGATAGAGGGTAGGATAGGATAGAGGATAGGATAGGATAGGATAGAGAATAGGATATAGGATTGGATAGGATAGAGGATAGGATAGGATAGAGAATAGGATATAGGATTGGACAGGATAGAGGATAGAATAGGATAGAGGATAGGATAGGATAGAGGATAGGATAGGATATAGGATAGGATAGGATAGAGGGTAGGATAGGATAGAGGATAGGATAGGATAGGATAGAGAATAGGATATAGGATTGGATACGATAGAGGATAGAATAGGATACAGGATAGGATAGGATAGAGGATATGATAGGATAGAGGATAGGATAGGATACAGGATAGGATAGGGGATTGGATAGGATAGGATAGAGAATAGGGTAGGATAGAGGATACAATAGTATAGAGGATATGATAGGATAGAGGATAGGATAGGATAGAGGATATGATAGGATAGGATAGAGGATAGGATCGGGTAGAGGATAGGATAGGATAGAGGATAGGATAGGATAGAGAATAGGATATAGGAGTGGATAGAATAGAGGATAGAATAGGATAGAGGATAGGATAGGATACAGGATAGGATAGGATAGAGGATATGATAGGATAGAGGATAGGATAGGATAGAGGATAGGATAGGATAGAGGATTGGATAGGATAGAGGATAGGATAGGATAGACGATAGGATAGGATAGAGGATAGGATATGATAGAGTATAGGATAGGATAGAAGATAGGATAGGATAGAGGATAGGATAGGATAGAGGATAGGATAGGATAGAGGATTGGATAGGATAGAGGATAGGATAGGATAGACGATAGGATAGGATAGAGGATAGGATATGATAGAGTATAGGATAGGATAGAAGATAGGATAGGATAGAGGATAGGATAGGATAGAGGATAGGATATGATAGAGTATAGGATAGGATAGAAGATAGGATAGGATAGAGGATAGGATAGGATAGAGGATAGGATAGAGGATTGGATACGATAGAGGATAGGATACGATAGAGGATAGGATAGGATAGAGCATACGATAGGATAGAGGATAGGATAGGATAGAGGATTGGATAGGATAGAGGATAGGATAGGATAGACGATAGGATAGGATAGAGGATAGGATATGATAGAGTATAGGATAGGATAGAAGATAGGATAGGATAGAGGATAGGATAGGATAGAGGATAGGATATGATAGAGTATAGGATAGGATAGAAGATAGGATAGGATAGAGGATAGGATAGGATAGAGGATAGGATAGAGGATTGGATACGATAGAGGATAGGATACGATAGAGGATAGGATAGGATAGAGCATACGATAGGATAGAGGATAGGATATAGGATTGGATAGGATAGAGAATAGAATAGGATAGAGGATAGGATAGGATAGAGGATAGGATATGATAGAGGATAGGATAGGGTAGAGGAGAGGATAGGATAGAGGATACGATAGGAGAGAGGATAGGATAAGATTCAGGATAGGATAGCATAGATGATAGGATGGTATAGAGTATAGGATAGGATTGCATAAATGATAGGATAGGATAGAGGATAGGATAGATTTGAGGATATGATCGAATTGGGGATAGGATAGCATAGAGGATAGGATAGGATAGAGGATAGGATAGAATACGAGATACGATAGGATTGAGGATAGGATAGGGTTCAGGATAGGATAGGATAGAGGATAGGATAGGATAGAGGATAGAATAGGATAGAGGATAGGATAGGATAGAGGATATTATAGGATAAAGGATAAGATAGTGTAGTATATAGGATACGATAGAGGATATCATATGATAGAGGATAGGATAGGATAGAGGATAGGATAGGATAGAGGATATTATAGGATAAAGGATAAGATAGTGTAGTATATAGGATACGATAGAGGATATTATATGATAGAGGATAGGATAGGATAGAGTATTTTATAGGATTGGGGATAGGATAGGATAGAGGATAGGATAGGATAGGATAGAGGATATTATAGGATAGAGGATAGGATTGAATTGCGGATAGGATTGGATAGAGGATAGGATAGGATAGAGAATTGGATAGGATAGAGGATAGGATAGGATAGAGGATAGGATAGGGGATTGATAGGATAGAGATTAGGATGGGATAGAGGATAGGTTAGGATTGAGGATAGGATAGGATTAAGGATAGGATAGGGGATAGGATAGGATAGAGGATAGGATAGGATAGAGCATACGATAGGACAGAGGATAGGATAGGATAGAGGATACGATAGGAGAGAGGATAGGATAAGATTCAGGATAGGATAGCATAGATGATAGGATGGTATAGAGTATAGGATAGGATTGCATAAATGATAGGATAGGATAGAGGATAGGATAGATTTGAGGATATGATCGAATTGGGGATAGGATAGCATAGAGGATAGGATAGGATAGAGGATAGGATAGAATACGGGATACGATAGGATTGAGGATAGGATAGGGTTCAGGATAGGATAGGATAGAGGATAGGACAGGATAGAGGATAGAATAGGATAGAGGATAGGATAGGATAGAGGATATTATAGGATAAAGGATAAGATAGTGTAGTATATAGGATACGATAGAGGATATTATATGATAGAGGATAGGATAGGATAGAGTATTTTATAGGATTGGGGATAGGATTGGATAGAGGATAGGATAGGATAGGATTGAGGATAGGATAGGATAGAGGATACGATAGAATTGAGGCATGGATAGGATAGAGGATACGATAGGATAGAGGGTAGGATATGATAGAGGGTAGGATAGGATAGAGGATACGATAGAGGATTGGATAGGATAGAGGATAGGATACGATAGTGGATAGGATAGGATAGGATAGAGAATAGGATAGGATAGATGATATTACAGGATAGAGGATATGATAGGATAGAGGATACGATATTATGGAGGATAGGATAGGATAGACGATAGGATAGGATAGAGGAAAGTATTGCGGATTGGATAGCATAGAGGATAGGATAGGATAGAGGATAGGATAGAATACGGGATACGATAGCGTTGAGGATAGGATAGGGTTCAGGATAGGATAGGATTGAGGATAGGATAGGATAGGATAGAGGATAGGATTGGATAGAGGATAGGATAGGATAGAGGATAGGATAGGATAGAGGATAGGATAGGATAGAGGATAGGATAGGATAGAGGATAGGATAGGATAGAGGATAGGATAGGATAGGATAGAGGATAGGATAGGATAGAGGATAGGATAGGATAGAGGATAGGATAGGATAGAGGATATGATAGGATAGAGGATAGGATAGGATAGAGGATAGGATAGGATAGGGGATTGGATAGAATAGAGGATAGGATAGGATACAGGATAGGATAGGATAGAGGATAGGATAGAATAGAGGATAGGATAGGATAGGATAGATGATATTATAGTAAAGAGGATAGGATATGATAGAGGATAGGATAGGATAGAGGATAGGATAGGATAGAGGATAGGATAGGATAGAGGATAGGATAGGATAGAGGATAGCATAGGATAGAGGATAGGATAGGATAGGATAGATGATATTATAGTAAAGAGGATAGGATATGATAGAGGATAGGATACGGGACTGGATAGGATAGAGGATAGGATAGGATAGAGGATAGGATAGGATAGAGGATAGGATAGGATAGAGGATAGGATAGGATAGAGGATAGGATAGGATAGAGGATAGGATAGGATAGAGGATAGGATAGGATAGAGGATAGGATAGGATAGAGGATAGGATAGGATAGAGGATAGGATAGGACAGAGGATAGGATAGGATAGGGGATAGGATAGGATAGAGGATAGGATAGGATAGAGGATAGGATAGGATAGAGGATAGGATAGGATAGAGGATAGGATAGGATAGAGGATAGGATAGGATAGAGGATAGGATAGGATAGAGGATAGGATAGGATAGAGGATAGGATAGGATAAAGGATAGGATAGGATAGAGGATAGGATAGGCTAGAGGATACGATATAGGAGTGGATAGGATAGAGGATAGGATACGATAGAGGATAGGATAGAGGATAGGATAGGATAGCGGATAGGATAGGATAGAGTATAGAATAGGATAGAGGATAAGATAGGATAGAGGATAGGATAGGATAGGGTAGATGATATTATAGTAAAGAGGATAGGATAGGATAGAGGATAGGATAGGATAGAGGATACGATATAGGATTGGATAGGAAAGAGGACAGGATACGATAGAGGATAGGATAGAATAGAGGATAGGATAGGATAGAGGATAGGATAGGATAGAGGATAGGATAGGATAGAGGATAGGATAGGATAGAGGATAGGATAGGATAGAGGATAGATGATATTATAGTAAAGAGGATAGGATATGATAGAGGATAGGATACGGGACTGGATAGGATAGAGGATAGGATAGGATAGAGGATAGGATAGGATAGAGGATAGGATAGGATAGAGGATAGGATAGGATAGAGGATAGGATAGGATAGAGGATAGGATAGGATAGAGGATAGGATAGGATAGAGGATAGCATAGGATAGAGGATAGGATAGGATAGAGGATAGGATAGGATAGAGGATAGGATAGGATAGAGGATAGGATAGGATAGAGGATAGGATAGGATAGAGGATAGGATAGGATAGAGGATAGGATAGGATAGAGGATAGGATAGGATAGAGGATAGGATAGGATAGAGTATAGCATAGGATAGAGGATAGGATAGGATAGGATAGAGGATAGGATAGGATAGAGGATAGGATAGGATAGAGGATAGGATAGGATAGAGGATAGGATAGGATAGAGGATAGGATAGGATAGAGGATAGGATAGGATAGAGGATAGGATAGGATAAAGGATAGGATAGGATAGAGGATAGGATAGGCTAGAGGATACGATATAGGAGTGGATAGGATAGAGGATAGGATAGAGGATAGGATAGGATAGCGGAAAGGATAAGATAGAGTATAGAATAGGATAGAGGATAAGATAGGATAGAGGATAGGATAGGATAGGGTAGATGATATTATAGTAAAGAGGATAGGATAGGATAGAGGATAGGATAGGATAGAGGATACGATATAGGATTGGATAGGATAGAGGATAGGATACGATAGAGGATAGGATAGAATAGAGGATAGGATAGGGTAGAGGATAGGATAGGATAGAGGATAGGATAGGATAGAGGATATGATAGGATAGAGGATAGGATAGGATAGAGGATAGGATAGGATAGGGGATTGGATAGGATAGAGGATAGGATAGGATAGAGGATAGGATAGGATAGAGGATAGGATAGGATAGAGGATAGGATAGGATAGAGGATAGGATAGGATAGAGGATAGGATAGGATAGAGGATAGGATAGGATAGAGGATAGGATAGGGGATTGGATAGAATAGAGGATAGGATAGGATACAGGATAGGATAGGATAGAGGATATGATAGAATAGAGGATAGCATAGGATAGAGGATAGGATAGGATACAGGATAGGATAGGATAGAGGATACGATATGGGATTGGATAGGATAGAGGATAGGATACGATAGAGGATAGGATAGGATAGAGGATAGGATAGGATAGAGAATAGGATATAGGATTGGATAGGATAGAGGATAGAATAGGATAGAGGATAGGATAGGATAGAGGATAGGATATGATAGAGGATAGGATAGGATAGAGGATAGGATAGGATAGAGGATACGATAGGGGATTGGATAGAATAGAGGATAGGATAGGATACAGGATAGGATAGGATAGAGGATATGATAGGATAGAGGACAGGATAGGATAGAGGATAGGATAGGATAGAGGATATGATAGGATAGAGGATAGGATAGAATAGAGGATAGGATAGGGTAGAGGACAGGTTAGCATAGAGGATAGGATAGGATAGAGGATTCGATAGGATTAAGGATAGGATAGGATAGAGGATAGGATAGGATAGAGGATAGGATAGGATAGAGGATAGGATAGGATAGAGGATAGGATAGGATAGAGGATAGGATAGGATAGAGGATAGGATAGGATAGAGGATAGGATAGGATAGAGGATAGGATAGGATAGAGGATAGGATAGGATAGAGGATAGGATAGGACAGAGGATAGGATAGGATAGAGGATAGGATAGGATAGAGGATAGGATAGGATAGAGGATAGGATAGGATAGAGGATAGGATAGGATAGAGGATAGGATAGGATAGGATAGAGGATAGGATAGGATAGAGGATAGGATAGGATAGAGGATAGGATAGGATAGAGGATAGGATAGGATAGAGGATAGGATAGGATAGAGGATAGGATAGGATAGAGGATAGGATAGGATAGAGGATAGGATAGGATAGAGGATAGGATAGGATAAAGGATAGGATAGGATAGAGGATAGGATAGGCTAGAGGATACGATATAGGAGTGGATAGGATAGAGGATAGGATACGATAGAGGATAGGATAGAGGATAGGATAGGATAGCGGATAGGATAGGATAGAGTATAGAATAGGATAGAGGATAAGATAGGATAGAGGATAGGATAGGATAGGGTAGATGATATTATAGTAAAGAGGATAGGATAGGATAGAGGATAGGATAGGATAGAGGATACGATATAGGATTGGATAGGATAGAGGATAGGATACGATAGAGGATAGGATAGAATAGAGGATAGGATAGGATAGAGGATAGGATAGGATAGAGGATAGGATAGGATAGAGGATAGGATAGGATAGAGGATAGGATAGGATAGAGGATAGATGATATTATAGTAAAGAGGATAGGATATGATAGAGGATCGGATACGGGACTGGATAGGATAGAGGATAGGATAGGATAGAGGATAGGATAGGATAGAGGATAGGATAGGATAGAGGATAGGATAGGATAGAGGATAGGATAGGATAGAGGATAGGATAGGATAGAGGATAGGATAGGATAGAGGATAGGATAGGATAGAGGATAGGATAGGATAGAGGATAGGATAGGATAGAGGATAGGATAGGATAGAGGATAGGATAGGATAGAGGATAGGATAGGATAGAGGATAGGATAGGATAGAGGATAGGATAGGATAGAGGATAGGATAGGATAGAGGATAGGATAGGATAGAGGATAGGATAGGATAGAGGATAGGATAGGATAGAGGATAGGATAGGATAGAGGATAGGATAGGATAGAGGATAGGATAGGATAGAGGATAGGATAGGACAGAGGATAGGATAGGATAGAGGATAGGATAGGATAGAGGATAGGATAGGATAGAGGATAGGATAGGATAGAGGATAGGATAGGATAGAGGATAGGATAGGATAGGATAGAGGATAGGATAGGATAGAGGATAGGATAGGATAGAGGATAGGATAGGATAGAGGATAGGATAGGATAGAGGATAGGATAGGATAGAGGATAGGATAGGATAGAGGATAGGATAGGATAGAGGATAGGATAGGATAAAGGATAGGATAGGATAGAGGATAGGATAGGCTAGAGGATACGATATAGGAGTGGATAGGATAGAGGATAGGATACGATAGAGGATAGGATAGAGGATAGGATAGGATAGCGGATAGGATAGGATAGAGTATAGAATAGGTTAGAGGATAAGATAGGATAGAGGATAGGATAGGATAGGGTAGATGATATTATAGTAAAGAGGATAGGATAGGATAGAGGATAGGATAGGATAGAGGATACGATATAGGATTGGATAGGATAGAGGATAGGATACGATAGAGGATAGGATAGAATAGAGGATAGGATAGGATGGAGGATAGGATAGGATAGAGGATAGGATAGGATAGAGGATAGGATAGGATAGAGGATAGGATAGGATAGAGGATAGATGATATTATAGTAAAGAGGATAGGATATGATAGAGGATAGGATACGGGACTGGATAGGATAGAGGATAGGATAGGATAGAGGATAGGATAGGATAGAGGATAGGATAGGAAAGAGGATAGGATAGGATAGAGGATAGGATAGGATAGAGGATAGGATAGGATAGAGGATAGGATAGGATAGAGGATAGGATAGGATAGAGGATAGGATAGGATAGAGGATAGGATAGGATAGAGGATAGGATAGGATAGAGGATAGGATAGGATAGAGGATAGGATAGGATAGAGGATAGGATAGGATAGAGGATAGGATAGGGGATTGGATAGAATAGAGGATAGGATAGGATACAGGATAGGATAGGATAGAGGATATGATAGGATAGAGGATAGGATAGGATAGAGGATACGATATAGGATTGGATAGGATAGAGGATACGATAGAATAGAGGATAGGATAGGATAGAGGATAGGATAGGATAGCGGAAAGGATAGGATAGAGTATAGAATAGGATAGAGGATAAGATAGGATAGAGGATAGGATAGGATAGGGTAGATGATATTATAGTAAAGAGGATAGGATAGGATAGAGGATAGGATAGGATAGAGGATACGATATAGGAGTGGATAGGATAGAGGATAGGATACGATAGAGGATAGGATAGAATAGAGGATAGGATAGGATAGAGGATAGGATAGGATAGAGGATATGATAGGATAGAGGATACGATATGGGATTGGATAGGATAGAGGATAGGATACGATAGAGGATAGGATAGGATAGAGGATAGGATAGTATAGAGAATAGGATAGGATAGAGGATAGGATAGGATAGGGGATTGGATAGAATAGAGGATAGGATAGGATACAGGATAGGATAGGATAGAGGATAGGATAGAATAGAGGATATGATAGGATAGGATAGATGATATTATAGTAAAGAGGATAGGATATGATAGAGGATAGGATAGGATAGAGGATAGGATAGGATAGAGGATAGGATAGGATAGAGGATAGGATAGGATAGAGGATAGGATAGGATAGAGGATAGGATAGGATAGGATAGATGATATTATAGTAAAGAGGATAGGATATGATAGAGGATAGGATACGGGACTGGATAGGATAGAGGATAGGATAGGATAGAGGATAGGATAGGATAGAGTATAGGATAGGATAGAGGATAGGATAGGATAGAGGATAGGATAGGATAGAGGATAGGATAGGATAGGATAGAGGATAGGATAGGATAGAGGATAGGATAGGATAGAGGATAGGATAGGATAGAGGATATGATAGGATAGAGGATAGGATAGGATAGAGGATAGGATAGGATAGGGGATTGGATAGAATAGAGGATAGGATAGGATACAGGATAGGATAGGATAGAGGATAGGATAGAATAGAGGATAGGATAGGATAGGATAGATGATATTATAGTAAAGAGGATAGGATATGATAGAGGATAGGATAGGATAGAGGATAGGATAGGATAGAGGATAGGATAGGATAGAGGATAGGATAGGATAGAGGATAGGATAGGATAGAGGATAGGATAGGATAGGATAGATGATATTATAGTAAAGAGGATAGGATATGATAGAGGATAGGATACGGGACTGGATAGGATAGAGGATAGGATAGGATAGAGGATAGGATAGGATAGAGGATAGGATAGGATAGAGGATAGGATAGGATAGAGGATAGGATAGGATAGAGGATAGGATAGGATAGAGGATAGGATAGGATAGAGGATAGGATAGGGGATTGGATAGAATAGAGGATAGGATAGGATACAGGATAGGATAGGATAGAGGATATGATAGGATAGAGGATAGGATAGGATAGAGGATAGGATAGGATAGAGGATAGGATAGGTTAGAGGATACGATATAGGATTGGATAGGATAGAGGATACGATAGAATAGAGGATAGCATAGGATAGAGGATAGGATAGGATACAGGATAGGATAGGATAGAGGATACGATATGGGATTGGATAGGATAGAGGATAGGATACGATAGAGGATAGGATAGGATAGAGGATAGGATAGGATAGAGAATAGGATATAGGATTGGATAGGATAGAGGATAGAATAGGATAGAGGATAGGATAGGATAGAGGATAGGATAGGATAGAGGATACGATAGGGGATTGGATAGAATAGAGGACAGGATAGGATACAGGATAGGATAGGATAGAGGATATGATAGGATAGAGGACAGGATAGGATAGAGGATAGGATAGGATAGGATAGAGGATATGATAGGATAGAGGATAGGATAGAATAGAGGATAGGATAGGGTAGAGGACAGGTTAGCATAGAGCATAGGATAGGATAGAGGATTCGATTGGATGAAGGATAGGATAGGATAGAGGATAGGATAGGATAGAGGATAGGATAGGATAGAGGATAGGATAGGATAGAGGATAGGATAGGATAGAGGATAGGATAGGATAGAGGATAGGATAGGATAGAGGATAGGATAGGATAGAGGATAGGATAGGATAGAGGATAGGATAGGCTAGAGGATACGATATAGGAGTGGATAGGATAGAGGATAGGATACGATAGAGGATAGGATAGAGGATAGGATAGGATAGCGGAAAGGATAGGATAGAGTATAGAATAGGATAGAGGATAAGATAGGATAGAGGATAGGATAGGATAGGGTAGATGATATTATAGTAAAGAGGATAGGATAGGATAGAGGATAGGATAGGATAGAGGATAGGATAGGATAGAGGATACGATATAGGATTGGATAGGATAGAGGATAGGATACGATAGAGGATAGGATAGAATAGAGGATAGGATAGGATAGAGGATAGGATAGGATAGAGGATATGATAGGATAGAGGATACGATATGGGATTGGATAGGATAGAGGATAGGATAGGGTAGAGGATAGGATAGGATAGAGGATAGGATAGGATAGAAGATATGATAGGATAGAGGATAGGATAGGATAGAGGATAGGATAGGATAGGGGATTGGATAGAATAGAGGATAGGATAGGATACAGGATAGGATAGGATAGAGGATAGGATAGGATAGAGGATAGGATAGGATAGGATAGATGATATTATAGTAAAGAGGATAGGATATGATACAGGATAGGATAGGATAGAGGATAGGATAGGATAGAGGATAGGATAAGATAGAGGATAGGATAGGATAGAGGATAGATGATATTATAGTAAAGAGGATAGGATATGATAGAGGATAGGATACGGGACTGGATAGGATAGAGGATAGGATAGGATAGAGGATAGGATAGGATAGAGGATAGGATAGGATAGAGGATAGGATAGGATAGAGGATAGGATAGGATAGAGGATAGAATAGAGGATAGGATAGGATACAGGATAGGATAGGATAGAGGATATGATAGGATAGAGGATAGGATAGGATAGAGGATGCGATATAGGATTGGATAGGATAGAGGATACGATAGAATAGAGGATAGCATAGGATAGAGGATAGGATAGGATACAGGATAGGATAGGATAGAGGATACGATATGGGATTGGATAGGATAGAGGATAGGATAGGATAGAGGATAGGATAGTATAGAGAATAGGATATAGGATTGGATAGGATAGAGAATAGAATAGGATAGGGGATAGGATAGGATTGAGGATAGGATATGATAGAGGATAGGATAGGGTAGAGGATAGGATAGGATAGATAATAGGATAGGATACAGGATATGATAGGATAGAGGATAGGATAGGATAGAGGATAGGATAGGATAGGGGATTGGATAGGATAGAGGATAGGATAGGATAGAGGATAGGATAGGATAGAGGATAGGATAGGATAGAGGATAGGATAGGATAGAGGATAAGATAGGATAGAGGATAGGATAGGATAGGGTAGATGATATTATAGTAAAGAGGATAGGATAGGATAGAGGATAGGATAGGATAGAGGATACGATATAGGATTGGATAGGATAGACGATAGGATACGATAGAGGATAGGATAGAATAGAGGATAGGATAGGATAGAGGATAGGATAGGATAGAGGATATGATAGGATAGAGGATACGATATGGGATTGGATAGGATAGAGGATAGGATAGGGTAGAGGATAGGATAGGATAGAGGATAGGATAGGATAGAGGATATGATAGGATAGAGGATAGGATAGGATAGAGGATAGGATAGGATAGGGGATTGGATAGAATAGAGGATAGGATAGGATACAGGATAGGATAGGATAGAGGATAGGATAGGATAGAGGATAGGATAGGATAGGATAGATGATATTATAGTAAAGAGGATAGGATATGATAGAGGATAGGATAGGATAGAGGATAGGATAGGATAGAGGATAGGATAGGATAGAGGATAGGATAGGATAGAGGATAGATGATATTATAGTAAAGAGGATAGGATATGATAGAGGATAGGATACGGGACTGGATAGGATAGAGGATAGGATAGGATAGAGGATAGGATAGGATAGAGGATAGGATAGGATAGAGGATAGGATAGGATAGAGGATAGGATAGGATAGAGGATAGGATAGGATAGAGGATAGGATAGGGGATTGGATAGAATAGAGGATAGGATAGGATACAGGATAGGATAGGATAGAGGATATGATAGGATAGAGGATAGGATAGGATAGAGGATACGATATAGGATTGGATAGGATAGAGGATACGATAGAATAGAGGATAGCACAGGATAGAGGATAGGATAGGATACAGGATAGGATAGGATAGAGGATACGATATGGGATTGGATAGGATAGAGGATAGGATACGATAGAGGATAGGATAGGATAGAGGATAGGATAGGATAGCGGAAAGGATAGGATAGAGTATAGAATAGGATAGAGGATAAGATAGGATAGAGGATAGGATAGGATAGGGTAGATGATATTATAGTAAAGAGGATAGGATAGGATAGAGGATAGGATAGGATAGAGGATACGATATAGGAGTGGATAGGATAGAGGATAGGATACGATAGAGGATAGGATAGAATAGAGGATAGGATAGGATAGAGGATAGGATAGGATAGAGGATATGATAGGATAGAGGATACGATATGGGATTGGATAGGATAGAGGATAGGATACGATAGAGGATAGGATAGGATAGAGGATACGATATGGGATTGGATAGGATAGAGGATAGGATAGGGTAGAGGATAGGATAGGATAGAGGATAGGATAGGATAGAGGATATGATAGGATAGAGGATAGGATAGGATAGAGGATAGGATAGGATAGGGGATTGGATAGAATAGAGGATAGGATAGGATACAGGATAGGATAGGATAGAGGATAGGATAGGATAGAGGATAGGATAGGATAGGATAGATGATATTATAGTAAAGAGGATAGGATATGATAGAGGATAGGATAGGATAGAGGATAGGATAGGATAGAGGATAGGATAGGATAGAGGATAGGATAGGATAGAGGATAGATGATATTATAGTAAAGAGGATAGGATATGATAGAGGATAGGATACGGGACTGGATAGGATAGAGGATAGGATAGGATAGAGGATAGGATAGGATAGAGGATAGGATAGGATAGAGGATAGGATAGGATAGAGGATAGGATAGGATAGAGGATAGGATAGGATAGAGGATAGGATAGGGGATTGGATAGAATAGAGGATAGGATAGGATACAGGATAGGATAGGATAGAGGATATGATAGGATAGAGGATAGGATAGGATAGAGGATACGATATAGGATTGGATAGGATAGAGGATACGATAGAATAGAGGATAGCACAGGATAGAGGATAGGATAGGATACAGGATAGGATAGGATAGAGGATACGATATGGGATTGGATAGGATAGAGGATAGGATACGATAGAGGATAGGATAGGATAGAGGATAGGATAGGATAGCGGAAAGGATAGGATAGAGTATAGAATAGGATAGAGGATAAGATAGGATAGAGGATAGGATAGGATAGGGTAGATGATATTATAGTAAAGAGGATAGGATAGGATAGAGGATAGGATAGGATAGAGGATACGATATAGGAGTGGATAGGATAGAGGATAGGATACGATAGAGGATAGGATAGAATAGAGGATAGGATAGGATAGAGGATAGGATAGGATAGAGGATATGATAGGATAGAGGATACGATATGGGATTGGATAGGATAGAGGATAGGATACGATAGAGGATAGGATAGGATAGAGGATAGGATAGTATAGAGAATAGGATATAGGATTGGATAGGATAGAGAATAGAATAGGATAGAGGATAGGATAGGATAGAGGATAGGATATGATAGAGGATAGGATAGGGTAGAGGATAGGATAGGATAGATAATAGGATAGGATACAGGATATGATAGGATAGAGGATAGGATAGGATAGAGGATAGGATAGGATAGAGGATAGGATAGGCTAGAGGATACGATATAGGAGTGGATAGGATAGAGGATAGGATACGATAGAGGATAGGATAGAGGATAGGATAGGATAGCGGAAAGGATAGGATAGAGTATAGAATAGGATAGAGGATAAGATAGGATAGAGGATAGGATAGGATAGGGTAGATGATATTATAGTAAAGAGGATAGGATAGGATAGAGGATAGGATAGGATAGAGGATAGGATAGGATAGAGGATACGATATAGGATTGGATAGGATAGAGGATAGGATACGATAGAGGATAGGATAGAATAGAGGATAGGATAGGATAGAGGATAGGATAGGATAGAGGATATGATAGGATAGAGGATACGATATGGGATTGGATAGGATAGAGGATAGGATAGGGTAGAGGATAGGATAGGATAGAGGATAGGATAGGATAGAAGATATGATAGGATAGAGGATAGGATAGGATAGAGGATAGGATAGGATAGGGGATTGGATAGAATAGAGGATAGGATAGGATACAGGATAGGATAGGATAGAGGATAGGATAGGATAGAGGATAGGATAGGATAGGATAGATGATATTATAGTAAAGAGGATAGGATATGATACAGGATAGGATAGGATAGAGGATAGGATAGGATAGAGGATAGGATAAGATAGAGGATAGGATAGGATAGAGGATAGATGATATTATAGTAAAGAGGATAGGATATGATAGAGGATAGGATACGGGACTGGATAGGATAGAGGATAGGATAGGATAGAGGATAGGATAGGATAGAGGATAGGATAGGATAGAGGATAGGATAGGATAGAGGATAGGATAGGATAGAGGATAGGATAGGATAGAGGATAGGATAGGATAGAGGATAGAATAGAGGATAGGATAGGATACAGGATAGGATAGGATAGAGGATATGATAGGATAGAGGATAGGATAGGATAGAGGATGCGATATAGGATTGGATAGGATAGAGGATACGATATAGGATTGGATAGGATAGAGGATAGGATACGATAGAGGATAGCATATAATAGAGGATAGGATAGGATAGAGGATAGGATAGGATAGAGTATAGAATAGGATACAGGATAAGATAGGATAGAGATTAGGATATGATAGAGTATAGGATAGGATAGAGGAGAGGATAGGGGATTGGATAGGATAGAGGATAGGATAGGATATAGGATAGGATAGGATAGAGGGTAGGATAGGATAGAGGATAGGATAGGATAGAGGATAGGATAGGATAGAGGATAGGATACGATAGAGGATAGGATAGAATAGAGGATAGGATAGGATAGAGGATAGGATAGGATACAGGATAGGATAGGATAGAGGATACGATATGGGATTGGATAGGATAGAGGATAGGATACGATAGAGGAGAGGATAGGATAGAGGATAGGATAGGATAGAGAATAGGATATAGGATTGGATAGGATAGAGGATAGAATAGGATAGAGGATAGGATAGGATAGAGGATAGGATATAGGATTGGATAGGATAGAGGATAGAATAGGATAGAGGATAGGATAGGATAGAGGATACGATATAGGATTGGATAGGTTAGAGGATAGGATACGATAGAGGATAGGATAGAATAGAGGATAGGATAGGATAGAGGATAGGATAGGATAGAGGATATGTTAGGATAGAGGATACGATATGGGATTGGATAGGATAGAGGATAGGATACGATAGAGGATAGGATAGGATAGAGGATAGGATAGGATAGAGAATAGGATATAGGATTGGATAGGATAGAGGATAGAATAGGATAGAGGATAGGATAGGATAGAGGATAGGATATAGGATTGGATAGGATAGAGGATAGAATAGGATAGAGGATAGGATAGGATAGAGGATAGGATATGATAGAGGATAGGATAGGATAGAGGATAGGATAGGATAGAGGAGAGGATAGGGGATTGGATAGGATAGAGGATAGGATAGGATATAGGATAGGATAGGATAGAGGGTAGGATAGGATAGAGGATAGGATAGGATAGAGGATAGGATAGGATAGAGAATAGGATATAGGATTGGATAGGATAGAGGATAGAATAGGATAGAGGATAGGATAGGATTGAGGATAGGATAGGATAGAGGATAGGATAGGGGATTGGATAGGATAGGATAGAGAATAGGGTAGGATAGAGGATACAATAGTATAGAGGATAGGATAGGATATAGGATAGGATAGGATAGAGGATATGGTAGGATAGGATAGAGGATAGGATAGGATAGAGGATAGGATAGGATAGAGGATAGGATAGGATAGAGGATAGGATAGGATAGAGCATAGGATAGGATGGAGGATAGGATAGGATAGAGGGTATGATAGGAAAGGATAGAGGATAGGATTGGATAGAGGTTAGGATAGGATAGAGGATAGGATAGAGGACTGGATAGGATAGAGGATAGGATAGGATAGAGGATAGGATAGGATAGAGGATGCGATATAGGATTGGATAGGATAGAGGATAGG
Source organism: Halictus rubicundus (assembly GCF_050948215.1). Taxonomy (NCBI): domain Eukaryota; kingdom Metazoa; phylum Arthropoda; class Insecta; order Hymenoptera; family Halictidae; genus Halictus; species Halictus rubicundus. The sequence continues at coordinate 110,795 of NW_027488791.1, forward strand.
ATACGATAGAGGATAGGATAGAATAGAGGATAGGATAGCATAGAGGATAGGATAAGATAGAGGATATGATAGGATAGAGGATACGATATGGGATTGGATAGGATAGAGGATAGTATAGGATAGAGGATAGGATAGGATAGAGAATAGGACATAGGATTGGATAGGATAGAGGATAGGATAGGATAGAGGATAGGATAGGATAGAGGATAGGATAGGATAGAGGATAGGATAGGATAGAGGATAGGATAGGATAGAGGATAGGATAGGATAGAGGATACGATAGGGGATTGGATAGAATAGAGGATAGGATAGGATACAGGATAGGATAGGATAGAGGATATGATAGGATAGAGGACAGGATAGGATAGAGGATAGGATAGGATAGAGGATATAATAGGATAGAGGATAGGATAGAATAGAGGATAGGATAGGGTAGAGGACAGGTTAGCATAGAGGATAGGATAGGATAGAGGATTCGATAGGATTAAGGATAGGATAGGATAGAGGATAGGATTGGATAGAGGATAGGATAGGATAGACGATAGGATAGGATAGAGGATAGGATAGGATAGAGCATAGGATAGGATAGAGGATAGGATAGGATAGAGGATAGGATAGGATAGAGGATAGGATAGGATAGGATAGAGGATAGGATAGGCTAGAGGATACGATATAGGAGTGGATAGGATAGAGGATAGGATACGATAGAGGATAGGATAGGATAGAGGATAGGATAGGATAGCGGAAAGGATAGAATAGAGTATAGAATAGGATAGAGGATAAGATAGGATAGAGGTTAGGATATGATAGAGTATAGGATAGGATAGAGGAGAGGATAGGGGATTGGATAGGATAGAGGATAGGATAGGATATAGGATAGGATAGGATAGAGGATAGGATAGAATAGAGGATAGGATAGGATAGAGGATAGGATAGGATAGAGGATATGATAGGATAGAGGATACGATATGGGATTGGATAGGATAGAGGATAGGATACGATAGAGGATAGGATAGGATAGAGGATAGGATAGGATAGAGAATAGGATATAGGATAGGATAGGATAGAGGATATGATAGGATAGAGGATATGATAGAATAGAGGATAGCATAGGATAGAGGATAGGATAGGATACAGGATAGGATAGGATAGAGGATAAGATATGGGATTGGATAGGATAGAGGATAGGATACGATAGAGGATAGGATAGGATAGAGAATAGGATAGGATAGAGAATGGGATATAGGATTGGATAGGATAGAGGATAGAATAGGATAGAGGATAGGATAGGATAGAGGATAGGATATGATAGAGGATAGGATAGGATAGAGGATAGGATAGGATAGAGGATACGATAGGGGATTGGATAGAATAGAGGATAGGATAGGATACAGGATAGGATAGGATAGAGGATATGATAGGATAGAGGACAGGATAGGATAGAGGATAGGATAGGATAGAGGATATAATAGGATAGAGGATAGGATAGAATAGAGGATAGGATAGGGTAGAGGACAGGTTAGCATAGAGGATAGGATAGGATAGAGGATTCGATAGGATTAAGGATAGGATAGGATAGAGGATAGGATTGGATAGAGGATAGGATAGGATAGAGGATAGGATAGGATAGAGGATAGGATAGGATAGAGGATAGGATAGGATAGAGGATAGGATAGGATAGAGGATAGGATAGGATAGAGGATAGGATAGGATAGAGGATAGGATAGGATAGAGGATAGGATAGGCTAGAGGATACGATATAGGAGTGGATAGGATAGAGGATAGGATACGATAGAGGATAGGATAGGATAGAGGATAGGATAGGATAGCGGAAAGGATAGAATAGAGTATAGAATAGGATAGAGGATAAGATAGGATAGAGGTTAGGATATGATAGAGCATAGGATAGGATAGAGAATAGGGTAGGATAGAGGATACAATAGTATAGAGGATAGGATAGGATATAGGATAGGATAGGATAGAGGATATGGTAGGATAGGATAGAGGATAGGATAGGATAGAGGATAGGATAGGATAGAGGATAGGATAGGATAGAGGATAGGATAGGATAGAGCATAGGATAGGATAGAGGATTGGATAGGATAGAGGGTATGATAGGAAAGGATAGAGGATAGGATTGGATAGAGGTTAGGATAGGATAGAGGATAGGATAGAGGACTGGATAGGATAGAGGATAGGATAGGATAGAGGATAGGATAGGATAGAGGATGCGATGTAGGATTGGATAGGATAGAGGATAGGATACGATAGAGGATAGGATAGAATAGAGGATAGGATAGCATAGAGGATAGGATAGGATAGAGGATATGATAGGATAGAGGATACGATATGGGATTGGATAGGATAGAGGATAGTTTAGGATAGAGGATAGGATAGGATAGAGAATAGGATATAGGATTGGATAGGATAGAGGATAGGATTGGATAGAGGTTAGGATAGGATAGAGGATAGGATAGAGGACTGGATAGGATAGAGGATAGGATAGGATAGAGGATAGGATAGGATAGAGGATGCGATATAGGATTGGATAGGATAGAGGATAGGATACGATAGAGGATAGGATAGAATAGAGGATAGGATAGCATAGAGGATAGGATAGGATAGAGGATATGATAGGATAGAGGATACGATATGGGATTGGATAGGATAGAGGATAGTATAGGATAGAGGATAGGATAGGATAGAGGATAGGATAGGATAGAGCATAGGATAGGATAGAGGATAGGATAGGATAGAGGGTATGATAGGAAAGGATAGAGGATTGGATTGGATAGAGGTTAGGATAGGATAGAGGATAGGATAGGATAGAGAATAGGATATAGGATTGGATAGGATAGAGGATAGAATAGGATAGAGGATAGGATAGAATAGAGGATAGGATAGGGTACAGGATAGAATAGGATAGAGGATAGGATAGGATAGAGGATAGGATAGGATAGAGGATAGGATATGATAGAGGATAGGATAGGATAGAGGATAGGATAGGATAGATTAGAGGATAGGGGATTGGATAGGATAGAGGATAGGATAGAGGATAGGATAGGATATAGGATAGGATAGGATAGAGGGTAGGATAGGATAGAGGATAGGATAGGATAGAGGATAGGATAGGATAGAGAATAGGATATAGGATTGGATAGGATAGAGGATAGAATAGGATAGAGGATAGGATAGGATTGAGGATAGGATAGGATAGAGGATAGGATAGGGGATTGGATAGGATAGGATAGAGAATAGGGTAGGATAGAGGATACAATAGTATAGAGGATAGGATAGGATATAGGATAGGATAGGATAGAGGATATGGTAGGATAGGGTAGAGGATAGGATAGGATAGAGGATAGGATAGGATAGAGGATAGGATAGGATAGAGGATAGGATAGGATAGAGCATAGGATAGGATAGAGGATAGGATAGGATAGAGGGTATGATAGGAAAGGATAGAGGATAGGATTGGATAGAGGTTAGGATAGGATAGAGGATAGGATAGAGGACTGGATAGGATAGAGGATAGGATAGGATAGAGGATAGGATAGGATAGAGGATAGGATAGAATAGAGGATAGGATAGCATAGAGGATAGGATAGGATAGAGGATATGATAGGATAGAGGATACGATATGGGATTGGATAGGATAGAGGATAGTATAGGATAGAGGATAGGATAGGATAGAGAATAGGATATAGGATTGGATAGGATAGAGGATAGGATACGATAGAGGATAGGATAGGATAGAGAATAGGATAGGATAGAGGATAGGATAGGATAGAGGATAGGATAGGTTAGAGGATACGATATAGGATTGGATAGGATAGAGGATAGAATAGGATAGAGGATAGGATAGGATAGAGGATAGGATATGATAGAGGATAGGATAGGATAGAGGATAGGATAGGATAGAGGATACGATAGGGGATTGGATAGAATAGAGGATAGGATAGGATACAGGATAGGATAGGATAGAGGATATGATAGGATAGAGGACAGGATAGGATAGACGATAGGATAGGATAGAGGATATAATAGGATAGAGGATAGGATAGAATAGAGGATAGGATAGGGTAGAGGACAGGTTAGCATAGAGGATAGGATAGGATATAGGATAGGATAGGATAGAGGATAGGATAGGATAGAGGATAGGATTGGATAGAGGATAGGATAGGATAGAGGATAGGATAGGATAGAGGATAGGATAGGCTAGAGGATACGATATAGGAGTGGATAGGATAGAGGATAGGATACGATAGAGGATAGGATAGGATAGAGGATAGGATAGGATAGCGGAAAGGATAGAATAGAGTATAGAATAGGATAGAGGATAAGATAGGATAGAGGTTAGGATATGATAGAGTATAGGATAGGATAGAGGAGAGGATAGGGGATTGGATAGGATAGAGGATAGGATAGGATATAGGATAGGATAGGATAGAGGATATTATAGGATAGAGGATAGGATAGGATAGAGCATAGGATAGGATAGCGGATAGGATAGGATAGAGGATATGATAGGATAGGATAGAGGATAGGATTGGATAGAGGATAGGATAGGATAGAGGATAGGATAGGATAGAGGATAGGATAGGATAGAGGATAGGATAGGATAGAGGATAGGATAGGATAGAGGATAGGATAGGTTAGAGGATACGATATAGGATTGGATAGGATAGAGGATAGAATAGGATAGAGGATAGGATAGGATAGAGGATAGGATATGATAGAGGATAGGATAGGATAGAGGATAGGATAGGATAGAGGATAGGATAGGATAGAGAATAGGATATAGGATTGGATAGGTAGAGGATAGAATAGGATAGAGGATAGCGATAGGATTGAGGATAGGATAGGATAGAGGATAGGATAGGGGATTGGATAGGATAGGATAGAGAATAGGGTAGGATAGAGGATACAATAGTATAGAGGATAGGATAGGATATAGGATAGGATAGGATAGAGGATATGGTAGGATAGGATAGAGGATAGGATAGGATAGAGGATAGGATAGGATAGAGGATAGGATAGGATAGAGCATAGGATAGGATAGAGGATAGGATAGGATAGAGGGTATGATAGGAAAGGATAGAGGATAGGATTGGATAGAGGTTAGGATAGGATAGAGGATAGGATAGAGGACTGGATAGGATAGAGGATAGGATAGGATAGAGGATAGGATAGGATAGAGGATGCGATATAGGATTGGATAGGATAGAGGATAGGATACGATAGAGGATAGGATAGAATAGAGGATAGGATAGCATAGAGGATAGGATAGGATAGAGGATATGATAGGATAGAGGATACGATATGGGATTGGATAGGATAGAGGATAGTATAGGATAGAGGATAGGATAGGATAGAGAATAGGATAATGGATTGGATAGGATAGAGGATAGGATACGATAGAGGATAGGATAGGATAGAGAATAGGATAGGATAGAGGATAGGATAGGATAGAGGATAGGATAGGTTAGAGGATACGATATAGGATTGGATAGGATAGAGGATAGAATAGGATAGAGGATAGGATAGGATAGAGGATAGGATATGATAGAGGATAGGATAGGATAGAGGATAGGATAGGATAGAGGATACGATAGGGGATTGGATAGAATAGAGGATAGGATAGGATACAGGATAGGATAGGATAGAGGATATGATAGGATAGAGGACAGGGATAGGATAGAGGATAGGATAGGATAGAGGATATAATAGGATAGAGGATAGGATAGAATAGAGGATAGGATAGGGTAGAGGACAGGTTAGCATAGAGGATAGGATAGGATATAGGATAGGATAGGATAGAGGATAGGATAGGATAGAGGATAGGATTGGATAGAGGATAGGATAGGATAGAGGATAGGATAGGATAGAGGATAGGATAGGCTAGAGGATACGATATAGGAGTGGATAGGATAGAGGATAGGTTACGATAGAGGATAGGATAGGATAGAGGATAGGATAGGATAGCGGAAAGGATAGAATAGAGTATAGAATAGGATAGAGGATAAGATAGGATAGAGGTTAGGATATGATAGAGTATAGGATAGGATAGAGGAGAGGATAGGGGATTGGATAGGATAGAGGATAGGCTGGGATATAGGATAGGATAGGATAGAGGATATTATAGGATAGAGGATAGGATAGGATAGAGGATAGGATAGATAGAGCATAGGATAGGATAGAGGATAGGATAGGATAGAGGATATGATAGGATAGGATAGAGGATAGGATTGGATAGAGGATAGGATAGGATAGAGGATAGGATAGGATAGAGGATAGGATAGGATAGAGGATTCGATAGGATTAAGGATAGGATAGGATAGAGGATAGGATTGGATAGAGGATAGGATAGGATAGAGGATAGGATAGGATAGAGGATAGGATAGGATAGAGGATAGGATAGGATAGAGGATAGGATAGGATAGAGGATAGGGATAGGATAGAGGATAGGATAGGCTAGAGGATACGATATAGGAGTGGATAGGATAGAGGATAGGATACGATAGAGGATAGGATAGGATAGGATAGCGGAAAGGATAGAATAGAGTATAGAATAGGATAGAGGATAAGATAGGATAGAGGTTAGGATATGATAGAGTATAGGATAGGATAGAGGAGAGGATAGGGGATTGGATAGGATAGAGGATAGGATAGGATATAGGATAGGATAGGATAGAGGATATTATAGGATACAGGATAGGATAGGATAGAGGATAGGATAGGATAGAGCATAGGATAGGATAGAGGATAGGATAGGATAGAGGATATGATAGGATAGGATAGAGGATAGGATTGGATAGAGGATAGGATAGGATAGAGGATAGGATAGGATAGAGGATAGGATAGGATAGAGGATAGGATAGGATAGAGGATAGGATAGGATAGAGCATAGGATAGGATAGAGGATAGGATAGGATAGAGGATATGATAGGATAGGATAGAGGATAGGATAGGATAGAGGATATGATAGGATAGAGGATAGGATAGAATAGAGGATAGGATAGGGTAGAGGACAGGTTAGCATAGAGGATAGGATAGGATAGAGGATTCGATAGGATTAAGGATAGGATAGGATAGAGGATAGGATTGGATAGAGGATAGGATAGGATAGAGGATAGGATAGGATAGAGGATAGTATAGGATAGAGAATAGGATATAGGATTGGATAGGATAGAGGATAGAATAGGATAGAGGATAGGATAGGATAGAGGATAGGATATGATAGAGGATAGGATAGGATAGAGGATAGGATAGGATAGAGGATACGATAGGGGATTGGATAGAATAGAGGATAGGATAGGATACAGGATAGGATAGGATAGAGGATATGATAGGATAGAGGACAGGATAGGATAGAGGATAGGATAGGATAGAGATTATGATAGGATAGAGGATAGGATAGAATAGAGGATAGGATAGGGTAGAGGACAGGTTAGCATAGAGGATAGGATAGGATAGAGGATTCGATAGGATTGAGGATAGGATAGGATAGAGGATAGGATAGGGGATTGGATAGGATAGGATAGAGAATAGGGTAGGGTAGAAGATACAATAGTATAGAGGATAGGATAGGATAGAGGATAGGATAGGATAGAGGATATCATAGGATAGAGGATACGATATGGGATTGGATAGGATAGAGGATAGGATACGATAGAGGATAGGATAGGATAGAGGATAGGATAGGATAGAGAATAGGATATAGGATTGGATAGGATAGAGGATAAGATAGGATAGAGGATAGGATAGGATAGAGGATAGGATAGGATAGGATAGATGATATTATAGTAAAGAGGATAGTATATGATAGAGGATAGGATACGGGACTGGATAGGATAGAGGATAGGATAGGATAGAGGATAGGATAGGATAGAGGATAGGATAGGATAGAGGATAGGATAGGATAGAGGATAGGATAGGATAGAGGATAGGATAGGATAGAGGATAGGATAGGATAGAGGATAGGATAGGATAGAGGATAGGATAGGATAGAGGATAGGATAGGATAGAGGATAGGATAGGATAGAGGATAGGATAGGATAGAGGATAGGATAGGATAGAGGATAGGATAGGATAGAGGATAGGATAGGATAGAGGATAGGATAGGATAGAGGATAGGATAGGATAGAGGATAGGATAGGATAGAGGATAGGATAGGATAGAGGATAGGATAGGATATAGGATACGATATGGGATTGGATAGGATAGAGGATAGGATACGATAGAGGATAGGATTGGATAGAGGATAGGATACGATAGAGGATAGGATAGGATAGAGGATAGGATAGGATAGCGGAAAGGATAGGATACAGTATAGAATAGGATACAGGATAAGATAGGATAGAGATTAGGATATGATAGAGTATAGGATAGGATAGAGGAGAGGATAGGGGATTGGATAGGATAGAGGATAGGATAGGATATAGGATAGGATAGGATAGAGGGTAGGATAGGATAGAGGATAGGATAGGATAGAGGATAGGATAGGATAGAGAATAGGATATAGGATTGGATACGATAGAGGATAGAATAGGATAGAGGATAGGATAGGATAGAGGATAGGATATGATAGAGGATAGGATAGGATAGAGGATAGGATAGGATACAGGATAGGATAGGGGATTGGATAGAATAGAGGATAGGATAGGGTACAGGATAGGATAGGATAGAGGATAGGATAGGATAGAGGATAGGATAGGATAGAGGATAGGATAGGATAGAGGATAGGATAGGATAGAGGATAGGATAGGATAGAGGATAGGATAGGATAGAGGATAGGATAGGATAGAGGATACGATATAGGATTGGATAGGTTAGAGGATAGGATACGATAGAGGATAGGATAGAATAGAGGATAGGATAGGATAGAGGATAGGATAGGATAGAGGATATGATAGGATAGAGGATACGATATGGGATTGGATAGGATAGAGGATAGGATACGATAGAGGATAGGATAGGATAGAGGATAGGATAGGATAGAGGATAGGATAGGATAGAGGATAGGATAGGATAGAGGATAGGATAGGATAGAGGATACGATATAGGAATGGATAGGATAGAGGATAGGATACGATAGAGGATAGGATAGAATAGAGGATAGGATAGGATAGAGGATAGGATAGGATAGAGGATAGGATAGGATATAGGATACGATATGGGATTGGATAGGATAGAGGATAGGATACGATAGAGGATAGGATTGGATAGAGGATAGGATACGATAGAGGATAGGATAGGATAGAGGATAGGATAGGATAGCGGAAAGGATAGGATAGAGTATAGAATAGGATACAGGATAAGATAGGATAGAGATTAGGATATGATAGAGTATAGGATAGGATAGAGGAGAGGATAGGGGATTGGATAGGATAGAGGATAGGATAGGATATAGGATAGGATAGGATAGAGGGTAGGATAGGATAGAGGATAGGATAGGATAGAGGATAGGATAGGATAGAGAATAGGATATAGGATTGGATACGATAGAGGATAGAATAGGATAGAGGATAGGATAGGATAGAGGATAGGATATGATAGAGGATAGGATAGGATAGAGGATAGGACAGGATACAGGATAGGATAGGGGATTGGATAGAATAGAGGATAGGATAGGGTACAGGATAGGATAGGATAGAGGATAGGATAGGATAGAGGATAGGATAGGATAGAGGATAGGATAGGATAGAGGATAGGATAGGATAGAGGATAGGATAGGATAGAGGATAGGATAGGATAGAGGATAGGATAGGATAGAGGATAGGATAGGATAGAGGATAGGATAGGATAGAGGATAGGATAGGATAGAGGATACGATATAGGATTGGATAGGTTAGAGGATAGGATACGATAGAGGATAGGATAGAATAGAGGATAGGATAGGATAGAGGATAGGATAGGATAGAGGATATGATAGGATAGAGGATACGATATGGGATTGGATAGGATAGAGGATAGGATACGATAGAGGATAGGATAGGATAGAGGATAGGATAGGATAGAGGATAGGATAGGATAGAGGATAGGATAGGATAGAGGATAGGATAGGATAGAAGATACGATATAGGAATGGATAGGATAGAGGATAGGATAGAATAGAGGATAGGATAGGATAGAGGATAGGATAGGATAGAGGATAGGATAGGATATAGGATACGATATGGGATTGGATAGGATAGAGGATAGGATACGATAGAGGATAGGATTGGATAGAGGATAGGATACGATAGAGGATAGGATAGGATAGAGGATAGGATAGGATAGCGGATAGGATAGGATAGAGGATAGGATAGGATAGGATAGATGATATTATAGTAAAGAGGATAGTATATGATAGAGGATAGGATACGGGACTGGATAGGATAGAGGATAGGATAGGATAGAGGATAGGATAGGATAGAGGATAGGATAGGATAGAGGATAGGATAGGATAGAGGATAGGATAGGATAGGATAGATGATATTATAGTAAAGAGGATAGTATATGATAGAGGATAGGATACGGGACTGGATAGGATAGAGGATAGGATAGGATAGAGGATAGGATAGGATAGAGGATAGGATAGCATAGAGGATAGGATAGGATAGAGGATAGGATAGGATAGAGGATAGGATAGGATAGAGGATAGGATAGGATAGAGGATACGATATAGGATTGGATAGGTTAGAGGATAGGATACGATAGAGGATAGGATAGAATAGAGGATAGGATAGGATAGAGGATAGGATAGGATAGAGGATATGATAGGATAGAGGATACGATATGGGATTGGATAGGATAGAGGATAGGATACGATAGAGGATAGGATAGGATAGAGGATAGGATAGGATAGAGGATACGATATAGGAATGGATAGGATAGAGGATAGGATACGATAGAGGATAGGATAGAATAGAGGATAGGATAGGATAGAGGATAGGATAGAATAGAGGATAGGATAGGATATAGGATACGATATGGGATTGGATAGGATAGAGGATAGGATACGATAGAGGATAGGATTGGATAGAGGATAGGATACGATAGAGGATAGGATAGGATAGAGGATAGGATAGGATAGAGTATAGAATAGGATACAGGATAAGATAGGATAGAGATTAGGATATGATAGAGTATAGGATAGGATAGAGGAGAGGATAGGGGATTGGATAGGATAGAGGATAGGATAGGATGTAGGATAGGATAGGATAGAGGATAGGATAGGATAGAGGATAGGATAGGATAGAGGATAGGATAGGATAGAGGATAGGATAGGATAGAGGATAGGATAGGATAGAGGATACGATATAGGATTGGATAGGTTAGAGGATAGGATACGATAGAGGATAGGATAGAATAGAGGATAGGATAGGATAGAGGATAGGATAGGATAGAGGATATGATAGGATAGAGGATACGATATGGGATTGGATAGGATAGAGGATAGGATAGGATAGAGGATAGGATAGGATAGAGGATAGGATAGGATAGAGGATAGGATAGGATAGAGGATAGGATAGGATAGAGGATACGATATAGGAATGGATTGGATAGAGGATAGGATACGATAGAGGATAGGATAGAATAGAGGATAGGATAGGATAGAGGATAGGATAGGATAGAGGATAGGATAGGATATAGGATACGATATGGGATTGGATAGGATAGAGGATAGGATACGATAGAGGATAGGATTGGATAGAGGATACGATACGATAGAGGATAGGATAGGATAGAGGATAGGATAGGATAGCGGAAAGGATAGGATAGAGTATAGAATAGGATACAGGATAAGATAGGATAGAGATTAGGATATGATAGAGTATAGGATAGGATAGAGGAGAGGATAGGGGATTGGATAGGATAGAGGATAGGATAGGATATAGGATAGGATAGGATAGAGGGTAGGATAGGATAGAGGATAGGATAGGATAGAGGATAGGATAGGATAGAGAATAGGATATAGGATTGGATACGATAGAGGATAGAATAGGATAGAGGATAGGATAGGATAGAGGATAGGATATGATAGAGGATAGGATAGGATAGAGGATAGGATAGGATACAGGATAGGATAGGGGATTGGATAGAATAGAGGATAGGATAGGGTACAGGATAGGATAGGATAGAGGATAGGATAGGATAGAGGATAGGATAGGATAGAGGATAGGATAGGATAGAGGATAGGATAGGATAGAGGATAGGATAGGATAGAGGATAGGATAGGATAGAGGATACGATATAGGATTGGATAGGTTAGAGGATAGGATACGATAGAGGATAGGATAGAATAGAGGATAGGATAGGATAGAGGATAGGATAGGATAGAGGATATGATAGGATAGAGGATAGGATACGATAGTGGATAGGATAGGATAGAGGATAGGATAGGATAGAGGATAGGATAGGATAGAGGATAGGATAGGATAGAGGATACGATATAGGAATGGATAGGATAGAGGATAGGATACGATAGAGGATAGGATAGAATAGAGGATAGGATAGGATAGAGGATAGGATAGGATAGAGGATAGGATAGGATATAGGATACGATATGGGATTGGATAGGATAGAGGATAGGATACGATAGAGGATAGGATTGGATAGAGGATAGGATACGATAGAGGATAGGATAGGATAGAGGATAGGATAGGATAGCGGAAAGGATAGGATAGAGTATAGAATAGGATACAGGATAAGATAGGATAGAGATTAGGATATGATAGAGTATAGGATAGGATAGAGGAGAGGATAGGGGATTGGATAGGATAGAGGATAGGATAGGATATAGGATAGGATAGGATAGAGGGTAGGATAGGATAGAGGATAGGATAGGATAGAGGATAGGATAGGATAGAGAATAGGATATAGGATTGGATACGATAGAGGATAGAATAGGATAGAGGATAGGATAGGATAGAGGATAGGATATGATAGAGGATAGGATAGGATAGAGGATAGGATAGGATACAGGATAGGATAGGGGATTGGATAGAATAGAGGATAGGATAGGGTACAGGATAGGATAGGATAGAGGATAGGATAGGATAGAGGATAGGATAGGATAGAGCATAGGATAGGATAGAGGATAGGATAGGATAGGATAGATGATATCATAGTAAAGAGGATAGGATATGATAGAGGATAGGATAGGGGACTGGATAGGATAGAGGATAGGATAGGATAGAGGATACGATATAGGATTGGATAGGATAGAGGATAGGATACGATAGAGGATAGGATAGAATAGAGGATAGGATAGGATAGAGGATAGGATAGGATAGAGGATATGATAGGATAGAGGATACGATATGGGATTGGATAGGATAGAGGATAGGATACGATAGAGGATAGGATAGGATAGAGGATAGGATAGGATAGAGAATAGGATATAGGATTGGATAGGATAGAGGATAGAATAAGATAGAGGATAGGATAGGATAGAGGATAGGATATGATAGAGGATAGGATAGGGTAGAGGATAGGATAGGATAGAGGATAGGATAGGATAGAGGATATGATAGGATAGAGGATATGATTGGATAGAGGATAGGATAGGATACAGGATAGGATAGGATAGAGGATAGGATAGGATAGAGGATAGGATAGGATAGAGGATAGGATAGGATAGGATAGATGATATTATAGTAAAGAGGATAGTATATGATAGAGGATAGGATACGGGACTGGATAGGATAGAGGATAGGATAGGATAGAGGATAGGATAGGATAGAGGATAGGATAGGATAGAGGATAGGATAGGATAGAGGATAGGATAGGATAGAGGATAGGATAGGATAGAGGATAGGATAGGATATAGGATACGATATGGGATTGGATAGGATAGAGGATAGGATACGATAGAGGATAGGATTGGATAGAGGATAGGATACGATAGAGGATAGGATAGGATAGAGGATAGGATAGGATAGCGGAAAGGATAGGATAGAGTATAGAATAGGATACAGGATAAGATAGGATAGAGATTAGGATATGATAGAGTATAGGTTAGGATAGAGGACAGGATAGGGGATTGGATAGGATAGAGGATAGGATAGGATATAGGATAGGATAGGATAGAGGGTAGGATAGGATAGAGGATAGGATAGGATAGAGGATAGGATAGGATAGAGAATAGGATATAGGATTGGATACGATAGGGGATAGAATAGGATAGAGGATAGGATAGGATAGAGGATAGGATATGATAGAGGATAGGATAGGATAGAGGATAGGATAGGATACAGGATAGGATAGGGGATTGGATAGAATAGAGGATAGGATAGGGTACAGGATAGGATAGGATAGAGGATAGGATAGGATAGAGGATAGGATAGGATAGAGCATAGGATAGGATAGAGGATAGGATAGGATAGGATAGATGATATCATAGTAAAGAGGATAGGATATGATAGAGGATAGGATAGGGGACTGGATAGGATAGAGGATAGGATACGATAGAGGATAGGATAGGATAGAGTTTAGGATAGGATAGCGGAAAGGATAGGATAGAGTATAGAATAGGATACAGGATAAGATAGGATAGAGATTAGGATATGATAGAGTATAGGATAGGATAGAGGAGAGGATAGGGGATTGGATAGGATAGAGGATAGGATAGGATATAGGATAGGATAGGATAGAGGGTAGGATAGGATAGAGGATAGGATAGGATAGAGGATAGGATAGGATAGAGAATAGGATATAGGATTGGATACGATAGAGGATAGAATAGGATAGAGGATAGGATAGGATAGAGGATAGGATATGATAGAGGATAGGATAGGATAGAGGATAGGATAGGATACAGGATAGGATAGGGGATTGGATAGAATAGAGGATAGGATAGGGTACAGGATAGGATAGGATAGAGGATAGGATAGGATAGAGGATAGGATAGGATAGAGCATAGGATAGGATAGAGGATAGGATAGGATAGGATAGATGATATCATAGTAAAGAGGATAGGATATGATAGAGGATAGGATAGGGGACTGGATAGGATAGAGGATAGGATAGGATAGAGGATACGATATAGGATTGGATAGGATAGAGGATAGGATACGATAGAGGATAGGATAGAATAGAGGATAGGATAGGATAGAGGATAGGATAGGATAGAGGATATGATAGGATAGAGGATACGATATGGGATTGGATAGGATAGAGGATAGGATACGATAGAGGATAGGATAGGATAGAGGATAGGATAGGATAGAGAATAGGATATAGGATTGGATAGGATAGAGGATAGGATACGATAGAGGATAGGATAGAATAGAGGATAGGATAGGATAGAGGATAGGATAGGATAGAGGATATGATAGGATAGAGGATACGATATGGGATTGGATAGGATAGAGGATAGGATACGATAGAGGATAGGATAGGATAGAGGATAGGATAGGATAGAGAATAGGATATAGGATTGGATAGGATAGAGGATAGAATAAGATAGAGGATAGGATAGGATAGAGGATAGGATATGATAGAGGATAGGATAGGGTAGAGGATAGGATAGGATAGAGGATAGGATAGGATAGAGGATATGATAGGATAGAGGATATGATTGGATAGAGGATAGGATAGGATACAGGATAGGATAGGATAGAGGATAGGATAGGATAGAGGATAGGATAGGATAGAGGATAGGATAGGATAGGATAGATGATATTATAGTAAAGAGGATAGTATATGATAGAGGATAGGATACGGGACTGGATAGGATAGAGGATAGGATAGGATAGAGGATAGGATAGGATAGAGGATAGGATAGGATAGAGGATAGGATAGGATAGAGGATAGGATAGGATAGAGGATAGGATAGGATAGAGGATAGGATAGGATATAGGATACGATATGGGATTGGATAGGATAGAGGATAGGATACGATAGAGGATAGGATTGGATAGAGGATAGGATACGATAGAGGATAGGATAGGATAGAGGATAGGATAGGATAGCGGAAAGGATAGGATAGAGTATAGAATAGGATACAGGATAAGATAGGATAGAGATTAGGATATGATAGAGTATAGGATAGGATAGAGGACAGGATAGGGGATTGGATAGGATAGAGGATAGGATAGGATATAGGATAGGATAGGATAGAGGGTAGGATAGGATAGAGGATAGGATAGGATAGAGGATAGGATAGGATAGAGAATAGGATATAGGATTGGATACGATAGAGGATAGAATAGGATAGAGGATAGGATAGGATAGAGGATAGGATATGATAGAGGATAGGATAGGATAGAGGATAGGATAGGATACAGGATAGGATAGGGGATTGGATAGAATAGAGGATAGGATAGGGTACAGGATAGGATAGGATAGAGGATAGGATAGGATAGAGGATAGGATAGGATAGAGCATAGGATAGGATAGAGGATAGGATAGGATAGGATAGATGATATCATAGTAAAGAGGATAGGATATGATAGAGGATAGGATAGGGGCCTGGATAGGATAGAGGATAGGATACGATAGAGGATAGGATAGGATAGAGTTTAGGATAGGATAGCGGAAAGGATAGGATAGAGTATAGAATAGGATACAGGATAAGATAGGATAGAGATTAGGATATGATAGAGTATAGGATAGGATAGAGGAGAGGATAGGGGATTGGATAGGATAGAGGATAGGATAGGATATAGGATAGGATAGGATAGAGGGTAGGATAGGATAGAGGATAGGATAGGATAGAGGATAGGATAGGATAGAGAATAGGATATAGGATTGGATACGATAGAGGATAGAATAGGATAGAGGATAGGATAGGATAGAGGATAGGATATGATAGAGGATAGGATAGGATAGAGGATAGGATAGGATACAGGATAGGATAGGGGATTGGATAGAATAGAGGATAGGATAGGGTACAGGATAGGATAGGATAGAGGATAGGATAGGATAGAGGATAGGATAGGATAGAGCATAGGATAGGATAGAGGATAGGATAGGATAGGATAGATGATATCATAGTAAAGAGGATAGGATATGATAGAGGATAGGATAGGGGACTGGATAGGATAGAGGATAGGATAGGATAGAGGATACGATATAGGATTGGATAGGATAGAGGATAGGATACGATAGAGGATAGGATAGAATAGAGGATAGGATAGGATAGAGGATAGGATAGGATAGAGGATATGATAGGATAGAGGATACGATATGGGATTGGATAGGATAGAGGATAGGATACGATAGAGGATAGGATAGGATAGAGGATAGGATAGGATAGAGAATAGGATATAGGATTGGATAGGATAGAGGATAGAATAAGATAGAGGATAGGATAGGATAGAGGATAGGATATGATAGAGGATAGGATAGGGTAGAGGATAGGATAGGATAGAGGATAGGATAGGATAGAGGATATGATAGGATAGAGGATATGATTGGATAGAGGATAGGATAGGATACAGGATAGGATAGGATAGAGGATAGGATAGGATAGAGGATAGGATAGGATAGAGGATAGGATAGGATAGGATAGATGATATTATAGTAAAGAGGATAGTATATGATAGAGGATAGGATACGGGACTGGATAGGATAGAGGATAGGATAGGATAGAGGATAGGATAGGATAGAGGATAGGATAGGATAGAGGATGAGAGCAAAGTGAACTACCAAGGAGTAAGGTGCTAAGAGTCAAAAGTTTCAGTAAATTCAGTCTGAATGCGCGAAGTTTTTGAGATTAAAACTAGCATAGGGAGAGAAAAAGAAAGTTTTAACGTGCGATTATGGAGTACGAGGAACTTTAAAGTGATAAAAACGCGATCAATCCGTAGGATAAACGAGATTCGGAAGAGTTCGTTAAAATCTAACAGGAAATAAGGGAAAATTAGGAGTATAATAGACTTACTAGACACTTTTTGATAAAACAAAAGTAAAAAGAACCGAAATAAAGGAACAGTTGCATATAAAAGTGAGAAAAAAAGAAGTGAAAAAGATCAATTAACACTTTGAATTGGACTAAATTAAAGTTGAACGGGCTGTGTAGTTTTGCTTAATTAATTAATTAATTGTTCGATTAAATAATTGAGTGACCGATTTTTGGACTTTTTACAAAAATTTTGAATCCGCGAAAAGTGTGTGAGAACTCTGAGAAAACAAAGGATACGTCGCGAGGGGTCGGTACGAACACCAGGCCAAACACCTACGAGAAGGTAGGAAAGTGTTTACCCTATATAAAAAGGGTTAGGCATGTGATTCGCGTAACGGATTCCTGAATTTTCTCCGATCTGAATGAAAATTTATATCCGGGCTTTATAAGGAAGGACCAGCAGAATAGGGGAAATTGGGAGATATTTCTCCCGGGTGGGAACAATTTTTCGATTCACCCCTCCCTTTTCGAGATACGGTCGACAAAAAGCCTGGGTATAGAGATAGGAAAAAAAGCGATAAGTGAAAGTTGGTGAGGGCCTCGAGACCTTTAAAACGAGCCCAAGAACGGCCAAATCGGATAAAGTAGATTTTTAGACTATACCGGGTGGCGAAAAGTTTTCGAACATTTTTGGAAAAAGCAAGCACGTGTAGCCCTTCTAAACTAAATTTCGGAAAAGTAGGGTGGGGTGGGGTTGGGAAAACCCCGTGGTGCAAAAAAATCCGCGAATTCGCATTTTTTCGCCAAAAACCGGCTTTTACGAGAAGAAGGAGACTTTTCTCGCGAAAACACAGAATAGGCCGGCGACCAGAAACCCGGTAGACTATACAAAGAAGACATAAAAAAGAGAGGTTGATTAGGGAAAAATACGTACTTCCCTCTTGGCGGATACGCCAAAAGGGACGTGGGAGGTGTTCTCTGCGAGTTTTTTAGGGAGCCCTCGGTCTTAAAGTATTGTACCCGGTATATAGCACGGCGTAGAGTCGCAGAAAAGCGAGAGATAAAACTTAATAATAATAGCGAGAAATAATTTTTAGACGTGGAATTTTGTCACACCTTAGCATAGGCTAGATAATAAGATAACGTTAGGTAGCGCATAACAAATTCTTAGATAGGATAGAAAAAGTCAAAAAAGAGAGAAAAAATTACTTTTAGACAGGAGTAGATTAAAAATAAATAGCGGGCGTATTATAATAAATGTTTGCGTGCGAAGTTAAAAGTAAATGCGTGCGAATTTAAAAGTAGATCTAAGTACAAGTAGAAATATAAATATAAATACAAATATAAGTATAGATAATCAAATTAAACTAAATTAAAAGACAAACGATAATACAAATAAGTAGTTTAGCTTTAGATGTACATAAGGAATAGGTTTAGATTTAGAATTAGACTTAGACTCCAAGAGTATAAAAATAAGCGATAATAATAGATAAAAATCGAAGCGAATAAATAGAATTAAGATTAAGATTAAGATTTAGAAAAGTATAGAACAAGCGAACGAGATTTCAAATAGAAGATATTAGCATAATAGACAGATAGATTTTAACAATATGAATTTATGTAACTTTTTGGCATTTAATTGAAACAAATAGAGACAAATGACCTTATTTCTCTGTTCTTAAGATCATTTATCCCACTCCACTGGCGAACTTTGAAAAAAAACTAAATTTCAGATTAGAACAAACAAATAAATAAATAAATAAAGTAACAAGAAAAATAGAATTTAAAATTAAAATAGAGAAGTAAAATAGAAACGGGACTATACTTACCTCCAGGGACCAAATTCGATTACAAACCTGAAACAGATAATTAAAAGAAAAATTAGTTAAACTAAAAAGAATAAAATAGAGTAGTATTCATAGAACAAATCAAGTAGAAAAATAGTTAAAATTATCCCCTGAAAGTTCATACCACGGACCATCGAATAAAATCTCATTTTAACCTAATAATTAAGAATAATCACCTGAAATAGAAACAAAAACAGAAACAGATTTAGAAATAGAAATAGAAGTAGAAATAAAAATAGAATTAAAAGCAATTAAGTAATATAGGAATAGAAAAGTAAGATACTTCCAGAAAGCCGCTACGCAAATCCAGGGGGGAGATAGGGGGGAGGAACCGTACGGGTAACCGACCGACCCCAAGCGAACGACAAGGAGAGGAAAAAAGAGGACTCGGAAACGCACAAACAAAATAAGGACACCGTAACCGCCACCGCTCGAAGCACACACATACAACCATACACGAAGGCGAGGACTTTGACCTCGCTAAAGACACATTCAAAATAACCGAAATAGAGTATATATATATATAGATAGATAGAGACATATAACATAACTGACAGAGATCTTAGAACGATAGAAACAGAAGAAGAGAAAAGGATGGAGGAAGAAGAGAAATGGTTAACCCCAATACAACCACCAGATAAGGGAATTATTTTCAGAAGAAGCGAGAAAACTAGACGAAGCAACGAAAAAGATAAGGAGAGCACAAAGAGAGTTAGAGATACATATGAAACTGATTCGGAATCTCAATTCTCCGATGGGATTTTTCTAGAGAATTCAAATCTTAAAAAGAAGAAAATAGACGATAGAAATAACTTCTCGACTCCCAAATTTAACCAGTCTAAGGAGGAAGAAAAGAAAAAGGAGAAGGAGAAAGAAAAGGAAAGGGACATGGAAGAAGAGGAAGACGTCCTGAAGTTGATAGGAGAGTTGGCGGTGCTTCTAAAAAAAACAAGGAACTCCACAAAGGAGGTGAGAGGGTACTGTATGGACCCTCTCAAAGAAGTCAGAAGCTTCACGAAAACACATGCAGCACAGGCGGATAGACAGCTGGAGACGGCTATTACCAGACTGAGGAACATTGAACTCATTATTGAAAATAAAAATTTAAGACACAGCCTCCTTCACAGGGACGTAGGAGTACAATGTTCCCTTAAAGAAAAAAGTGAGCGAAGGCGTGAGAAGGGGGGAGAAGCAGGCGGCGAAGAAGCGAGGAAAACTTTGCTATATGAAAGTGAAACAGAAGAGAATGCAATAGGAAGGGACAGCGAGACGAACCAAGCGAAGGAAAGCGAGTGGAAAACAGTGGATAAAAAGAAAAAAGCGGAGGAAAAGAAAGCCCTAAAGAAAAAGAAAAAGGAGGAGATCGGGGAAATCGAAAGGAGAAATCAAGAACAAGAAAAAGAAAAAGAAAAGGAAAGAGAGAGAATAAAAAAGGCGAGACTCCCGCCGCCACCAAGATCGGAAGCGGTAATCATAAAAACAACGGAAAAGAGAACGTTTGCGGACTTATTCAAGCAACTGAAATCTAATCCAGGTGAAAATATGAATGGGATTCATACAATAAGAAAGTCACGGGGAGGGGACATAATAATAGAGATGGAAAAGGGGACCAATGCAGGGACCTTAGAGAAATTCGCAAAGGACACCCTGGGAGAGGAATGCAGGATAAGGAGAATGGCACCCAGGGTCATATATGAAGTGAAAGATCTCGATCCCACAATCGACAAGGAAGAATTACAGGAGGAAATGTCGAGGGTGGTAACGCGATCAAAAGACGAAATAGACATTAAAACAATAAGATATGGATACGGAGGAACCAAAACAGCTATTGTATCCTTTCCGGCAGAGGACTTGGAAAAATTGGGCCAGGAAAATAAAATTAAAATAGGCTTTACCAATTGCAGGATTAAAAGAACACAAAACCTGATAAGATGTTTCAAATGCCATGCCTTCGGGCATTTGTCATATAATTGTGCATTAGATCTCAACGGCCAGGAACTTTGCAGAAGATGTGGAGGGATCGGACACAAGATCAATGGATGCGAGGCGATTAGATGCTGCGTACTCTGTACTAGAGAGGGCATACATGCATCGAAAGCCGAGCATGTGGCAGGGGCAGTAAATTGCCCCCAATATAAAAAATATGTGGAGCGAGTCGCTAGGAGCGAAACTAGTAATTAAAATTCAATCTTAAAATATTTCAGATAAACCTGAATCACTGCCGACTGGCGCATTTCCTACTTATGCAGTCGGCAATTGACCTGGATGCGGACGTTGTTTTAATTCAAGAACCCTTATTCAACCCGGGAAGATGGCTATACTCCCCAGGGGGCTCAACGGCGATCTGGATAACAAATAAAAACGGCCTGAAGAAACTGGAAGACGGAGATACAGCAGAAGAAGACTACACTGCCGTAAGATTCGAAAATTTAACTATAGTGAGTACATATTTCTCTCCAAATATTACTAATGACGTGTATGCGTATAAAGTTAAAAAACTTATGCAATTTGTAAGACAAGAAAAATCCAAGGGTAACAATATTATCATCGGAGGCGATTTCAATGCCAAGTCCCCAGCCTGGGGCTCCAGGGAGCAAAATGCAAAAGGATCCATACTGCTAGACGAGCTCTTAGGAAATGATATCTTTCCATGTGTGCCAGAGGGTGGCCACACATTCGAGAGGGGCAATGCTACATCAAACCTTGATTTTTTAGCAACTACACAGGAATTACAGAAATCACAATATGCGCTTAAGAGTAAAGTCCTAAACCTAGAGAGTGCCTCTGACCACAAATATCTGTTTACAGCATTAAAAACCCCAGAGGAAACACAAAGAGCGAGGACAGACCATGGAAACAGATGGAAAATTACAAGAGCAGGGATTTCCAGGCTGGGGACGGCTTTGGATCACGTCTTAAGGGAAAAAGATATTAACGAGAGAAATATGTACAATCAGGACGAAGAGGACAAATTCCTTAAATCTATTTATGAAGCATGTGACAAAGCTTTGGACAAAGCGGATGCTACAGGGGTAAAAGAAAAAAGAAACCCTTGGTGGAACGCAGAAATTAAAAAAGAGCGATCCAAAACACAAAGGCTTAGAAGAGCAGTACAAAAACTGAGGAAAAAGGGCAAAACAGATGAAAGCGAGGCCATCCTTTACCTGTACAAAATGTCTAAGAAAAATCTACAACGAATAATAAGCAAATCAAAAGAGAAAATCTGGAAGGATCTATGCGAATCGATTGAAAAAGATGTCTGGGGCAAGCCTTATAAAATAATTATCAGTAAGATCAAAAATAGCAATCCACCCGCAACACTCTCGTCGGCCTTTGCTGAGATAGTAATGCAGGGCTTGTTTCCTCAAGAAAATAACTTAATAAGAGAGGTAAATCAGAGTAATATAGCCGAAGAAACAGGGTTAAGAAATCCAGAGGTAAACCAGGATCCTAATATACCTGAGGTATCCATAGAAGAAGTGCTCGAGGCGGCGAAAAAACTTAAACCGGGAAAAGCACCGGGCTTGGATGGTATGCAGCCCGAAACGATAAAAGTAATGGTTGAATTTAGACCGGATAGATTCGTAGCACTCTTTAACGGAATACTGAGTAGAGGTCAGATACCAGCCAGTTGGAAGATCGCAAGAACAATACTCTTGAGGAAAGAAGGTAAGGACCCCACCACCCCGTCCGCTTACCGCCCCATTTGTATTATAGATGCGGTGGCCAAATTGTTTGAATACTTCATCAGAGCGAGGCTCCATAAACTAATGGGCCTTAGACCATTCAGTAAGCAACAATTCGGTTTTACCAAAGGGAAGTCAACTGTACATGCCATGGAGGAGGTACGGAAAGCGGCCTGGGAATCATCTAGAAAAAACAGATATGCGGTGATGATTGCATTGGACGTTAAGAATGCGTTTAATTCACTGCACTGGACGGCAATCTATCAGGAACTCGTAAGAAGAAACACGCCAATTTACCTTTCACGACTAATTAAAGACTATTTCAGAAACAGAATTGTCAAATACGAGGCTTCTCAAGAAAAAATCGATTTAAATATGAAGATGGGAGTACCTCAAGGTTCGGTTTTGGGCCCTTTTCTTTGGAACCTTGTGTATGATGGATTGCTTTCAAGACCGAATCCGCCCATGTCTATGAAAATCGCATTTGCCGATGACATAGCCATAATAGCACAGGCCACAACTGAAAAAAGACTCAAGTCCAGAGCGGAAGAAATGGTAGAGGATGCAAGACAATGGATGTTCACGGCAGGATTAGCTCTGGCAGAAAGTAAGACGGAAGTCTTAATGCTAAACTGTAAAAAGGTGGATGAAAATTTAGCATTCAAGATAGGAAACACGGAGATTAAGCCAACGACGGATTTAAAGTATTTAGGGATAACCTTCGACTCAAGAAAAAATTTTAAAAAACATATAGAGAGTGTTACTAACAAAGCCATCAGAACGATGGCAGCCCTGAGCAGTTTGATGACAAATAAGATAAAGACGAAGCAATCAGCGAGAAAGTTATACTACATGACAACGGAGTCTATAGTCTTATACGGAGCGCCCATATGGGCGGAGGCGGCCAAAAAAATAGTAAACAGAAGAACACTTAGAAATACGCAGAAATTAGGACTAACTAGGGTGGTGTCTGCCTATAGATCTGTTCCCCTGGAAACTTTGGCAGTGCTATCTGGGATCCAGCCCTGGGACCTGAAGATAATTGAAAGAAGAGAGATAATGGAAGAAGAAAATGATATGATAGAAACCCTTCTCAATCATCTAAATGCAAACGTAAATTCAAATTCAAATTCAAACTCAAATAGCAGGATTAATAATAATAATTACGATAACGATAACAATGAAAACAATAATAATAATATTAATAACAACAATAGTAATAACAGTAATAAT
Source organism: Halictus rubicundus (assembly GCF_050948215.1). Classification (NCBI taxonomy): domain Eukaryota; kingdom Metazoa; phylum Arthropoda; class Insecta; order Hymenoptera; family Halictidae; genus Halictus; species Halictus rubicundus. Next base: position 135,394 of record NW_027488791.1, read on the forward strand.
ATTAATAATAATTATAACAATATCAATAATGATAATGATAATAATAATAATAATATTAATAACAACAATAGTAATAACAGTAATAATATTAATAATAATTATAACAATAACAATAATGATAATGATAATAATAATAATAATAATAATAATAATAATAATAATAATAATATTCACATTAACGGAAACAATAACGAAGAGCATTTAGAAGAGAGAGAGAGGGGGGTCGGAGAATACTTTGGAGAAGACCTGCACGAAGATCTCGAGGAGAATAATGAAGAAGCAATGGAAATCCTGAGAGACAGGCTAAGAAAGGAAATAAGGAAGAAAGCCAAGGAAAAGACCAACCGCATATGGCAGGAAAAATGGGATACGGGAACGGTGGGAAGGTGGACGCACAGGCTCATTCCAAATATTCAAAAATGGACCTGTAGAAAACATGGGGACCTTAACTTTTATTTAACTCAAGCCCTCACAGGCCACGGTTTATTTAACAGTTTTAGGTATAGGATCGGCAAAGCAAGAACGGACGAATGCTGGTACCATCCGGGAACAGCAGATACACCCGAACATACTCTAGTCACGTGCCAAAAATGGAGAGAAGAAAGGAGACAACTAACGGACGCATTAAACATTAGACCAGAACTGTTGACTATTGAGATCATCATGGAGGGCATACTAGAGAAAGAGGAAAACTGGAGAAGCTTTTCCAGATTCTGTAAGGAGATCCTGAGTATAAAAGAAGAAGAAGAAAGAAAAAGAGAGAAGGAGCTATTGGACAACCCGATCATGAGGGGAACCGAGGAGGACTTGGAGTCGGCCGATGCCGAAAGGATGGCAGACCTCTAAAGTTTAGTTAAGTTTAGTATTAAAATAAATATAGTATAATAGGAAGTAATAATATAAATAAGAAATATAATGCGCTAAAATTGTATCTCTGTGTTGCAGATTCCTCTGAGGAGGCCGCGTGGAGGGGGTAAGCGGGGAGGAGTGGACGACGTCGAGGGAGCTGGAGACACAGGAGAGAAAGGAGGAGGAACCTAAGATGACCGAAGCCTGTGAAAAAGCGGAGTTCGTGGGACCGGGCTAAGCTATCGACGGGAAACAAGTACTCCGATCTCATCTGGAAACCTTCAGGACACCCGGTACTGAAGACTGCTCGCTGCCCCCCCCCCCCCCCCCGCGGCCGCCCCACCCAACCAGTGGAGGAGGAGTGCAGCACGGAGATGCAATATAGCGTAAAAGAATAAGGACTAGCGGCGTATTGCTTGCGGAAACGGCTGCAATCCGTCAGGGGCAATACCGAAGTTGGTATAGTTTCCTGCAGTATCGCGCGCAGCGAGATAAAGTAGAACACTAGTAGCAAGCGTAAAGAGCGTAGGAAGGGTTTATAGATACAAGGGGCCGCTTGTCAGCGACAAGATGGCGGTTGTAGCTAAATACATGAGCCGAATTAGTTTTAAACATTTTATTAGTTATACAAAGTGCATTGGAATACCAAAGATGTAAACCTGACGTATTTCGGGGACGAGGAATCATGTGGAACTACTTTCAGCCGTCAAAAAGACCTAGGAAAAAAGATATTTTCGCGGGGGTAGGAGGGGTGAAAATAATTAAATAAATAAATTGTCACCAAGGCCCCCATCATAAAAGGTGAAATACAATTTCTCGATAGAACGAATATTTTAGCAGGTATAAAACATGAAAAGTAAGAGTAATATCGCGAGTACAAGTTCAGAGCGGCATAGAAGTATTAAAGTACGATAGTCTTCGTCCCCGGTACACGAGTGGGTAGGGCAATGTACTTTAGACATGTTAAATTTAGAATTCACTTATTTATTAGCTAATTTATAAATTTTACGTTAGAAGATAAGAAATAGGACAAGTTACCTTTCGGCCGAACGCGGACAAGGATAAACGAAATAAGAAAAAAGTAGAAAATAACACTAACGAACACGCCAAAAGGTGAGCCAAGGCCGAAAACATAACGACCAAATTTGATAATCAGAACAGGGTTATAACAGGACAAAACAAGCCGAAACAACAAAGCGAAGGTGAAATTCGGTGGAAGAGTCTAGTAAGAGGGGGGAGCCGCGGAGGTCGGGCGAGCCTCAGAAACTAAATTCAAAATCAGAGCAAAGTGAACTACCAAGGAGTAAGGTGCTAAGAGTCAAAAGTTTCAGTAAATTCAGTCTGAATGCGCGAAGTTTTTGAGATTAAAACTAGCATAGGGAGAGAAAAAGAAAGTTTTAACGTGCGATTATGGAGTACGAGGAACTTTAAAGTGATAAAAACGCGATCAATCCGTAGGATAAACGAGATTCGGAAGAGTTCGTTAAAATCTAACAGGAAATAAGGGAAAATTAGGAGTATAATAGACTTACTAGACACTTTTTGATAAAACAAAAGTAAAAAGAACCGAAATAAAGGAACAGTTGCATATAAAAGTGAGAAAAAAAGAAGTGAAAAAGATCAATTAACACTTTGAATTGGACTAAATTAAAGTTGAACGGGCTGTGTAGTTTTGCTTAATTAATTAATTAATTGTTCGATTAAATAATTGAGTGACCGATTTTTGGACTTTTTACAAAAATTTTGAATCCGCGAAAAGTGTGTGAGAACTCTGAGAAAACAAAGGATACGTCGCGAGGGGTCGGTACGAACACCAGGCCAAACACCTACGAGAAGGTAGGAAAGTGTTTACCCTATATAAAAAGGGTTAGGCATGTGATTCGCGTAACGGATTCCTGAATTTTCTCCGATCTGAATGAAAATTTATATCCGGGCTTTATAAGGAAGGACCAGCAGAATAGGGGAAATTGGGAGATATTTCTCCCGGGTGGGAACAATTTTTCGATTCACCCCTCCCTTTTCGAGATACGGTCGACAAAAAGCCTGGGTATAGAGATAGGAAAAAAAGCGATAAGTGAAAGTTGGTGAGGGCCTCGAGACCTTTAAAACGAGCCCAAGAACGGCCAAATCGGATAAAGTAGATTTTTAGACTATACCGGGTGGCGAAAAGTTTTCGAACATTTTTGGAAAAAGCAAGCACGTGTAGCCCTTCTAAACTAAATTTCGGAAAAGTAGGGTGGGGTGGGGTTGGGAAAACCCCGTGGTGCAAAAAAATCCGCGAATTCGCATTTTTTCGCCAAAAACCGGCTTTTACGAGAAGAAGGAGACTTTTCTCGCGAAAACACAGAATAGGCCGGCGACCAGAAACCCGGTAGACTATACAAAGAAGACATAAAAAAGAGAGGTTGATTAGGGAAAAAAAAGGGGGAGGTGTTCTCTGCGAGTTTTTTAGGGAGCCCTCGGTCTTAAAGTATTGTACCCGGTATATAGCACGGCGTAGAGTCGCAGAAAAGCGAGAGATAAAACTTAATAATAATAGCGAGAAATAATTTTTAGACGTGGAATTTTGTCACACCTTAGCATAGGCTAGATAATAAGATAACGTTAGGTAGCGCATAACAAATTCTTAGATAGGATAGAAAAAGTCAAAAAAGAGAGAAAAAATTACTTTTAGACAGGAGTAGATTAAAAATAAATAGCGGGCGTATTATAATAAATGTTTGCGTGCGAAGTTAAAAGTAAATGCGTGCGAATTTAAAAGTAGATCTAAGTACAAGTAGAAATATAAATATAAATACAAATATAAGTATAGATAATCAAATTAAACTAAATTAAAAGACAAACGATAATACAAATAAGTAGTTTAGCTTTAGATGTACATAAGGAATAGGTTTAGATTTAGAATTAGACTTAGACTCCAAGAGTATAAAAATAAGCGATAATAATAGATAAAAATCGAAGCGAATAAATAGAATTAAGATTAAGATTAAGATTTAGAAAAGTATAGAACAAGCGAACGAGATTTCAAATAGAAGATATTAGCATAATAGACAGATAGATTTTAACAATATGAATTTATGTAACTTTTTGGCATTTAATTGAAACAAATAGAGACAAATGACCTTAAAAAAAAAAAAAAAGGATAGGATAGAGGATAGGATAGCATAGAGGATAGGATAGGATAGAGGATAGGATAGGATAGAGGATAGGATAGGATAGAGGATACGATATAGGATTGGATAGGTTAGAGGATAGGATACGATAGAGGATAGGATAGAATAGAGGATAGGATAGGATAGAGGATAGGATAGGATAGAGGATATGATAGGATAGAGGATACGATATGGGATTGGATAGGATAGAGGATAGGATACGATAGAGGATAGGATAGGATAGAGGATAGGATAGGATAAAGGATAGGATAGGATAGAGGATAGGATAGGATAGAGGATACGATATAGGAATGGATAGGATAGAGGATAGGATACGATAGAGGATAGGATAGAATAGAGGATAGGATAGGATAGAGGATAGGATAGAATAGAGGATAGGATAGGATATAGGATACGATATGGGATTGGATAGGATAGAGGATAGGATACGATAGAGGATAGGATTGGATAGAGGATAGGATACGATAGAGGATAGGATAGGATAGAGGATAGGATAGGATAGAGTATAGAATAGGATACAGGATAAGATAGGATAGAGATTAGGATATGATAGAGTATAGGATAGGATAGAGGAGAGGATAGGGGATTGGATAGGATAGAGGATAGGATAGGATATAGGATAGGATAGGATAGAGGATAGGATAGGATAGAGGATAGGATAGGATAGAGGATAGGATAGGATAGAGGATACGATATAGGATTGGATAGGTTAGAGGATAGGATACGATAGAGGATAGGATAGAATAGAGGATAGGATAGGATAGAGGATAGGATAGGATAGAGGATATGATAGGATAGAGGATACGATATGGGATTGGATAGGATAGAGGATAGGATACGATAGAGGATAGGATAGGATAGAGGATAGGATAGGATAGAGGATAGGATAGGATAGAGGATAGGATAGGATAGAGGATACGATATAGGAATGGATTGGATAGAGGATAGGATACGATAGAGGATAGGATAGAATAGAGGAGAGGATAGGGGATTGGATAGGATAGAGGATAGGATAGGATATAGGATAGGATAGGATAGAGGGTAGGATAGGATAGAGGATAGGATAGGATAGAGGATAGGATAGGATAGAGAATAGGATATAGGATTGGATACGATAGAGGATAGAATAGGATAGAGGATAGGATAGGATAGAGGATAGGATATGATAGAGGATAGGATAGGATAGAGGATAGGATAGGATACAGGATAGGATAGGGGATTGGATAGAATAGAGGATAGGATAGGGTACAGGATAGGATAGGATAGAGGATAGGATAGGATAGAGGATAGGATAGGATAGAGGATAGGATAGGATAGAGGATAGGATAGGATAGAGGATAGGATAGGATAGAGGATAGGATAGGATAGAGGATAGGATAGGATAGAGGATAGGATAGGATAGAGGATAGGATAGGATAGAGGATAGGATAGGATAGAGGATAGGATAGGATAGAGGATAGGATAGGATAGAGGATAGGATAGGATAGAGGATAGGATAGGATAGAGGATAGGATAGCATAGAGGATAGGATAGGATAGAGGATAGGATAGGATAGAGGATAGGATAGGATAGAGGATACGATATAGGATTGGATAGGTTAGAGGATAGGATACGATAGAGGATAGGATAGAATAGAGGATAGGATAGGATAGAGGATAGGATAGGATAGAGGATATGATAGGATAGAGGATACGATATGGGATTGGATAGGATAGAGGATAGGATACGATAGAGGATAGGATAGGATAGAGGATAGGATAGGATAGAGGATAGGATAGGATAGAGGATACGATATAGGAATGGATAGGATAGAGGATAGGATACGATAGAGGATAGGATAGAATAGAGGATAGGATAGGATAGAGGATAGGATAGGATAGAGGATAGGATAGGATATAGGATACGATATGGGATTGGATAGGATAGAGGATAGGATACGATAGAGGATAGGATAGGATAGAGGATAGGATAGGATACAGGATAAGATAGGATAGAGATTAGGATATGATAGAGTATAGGATAGGATAGAGGAGAGGATAGGGGATTGGATAGGATAGAGGATAGGATAGGATATAGGATAGGATAGGATAGAGGGTAGGATAGGATAGAGGATAGGATAGGATAGAGGATAGGATAGGATAGAGAATAGGATATAGGATTGGATACGATAGAGGATAGAATAGGATAGAGGATAGGATATGATAGAGGATAGGATATGATAGAGGATAGGATAGGATAGAGGATAGGATAGGATACAGGATAGGATAGGGGATTGGATAGAATAGAGGATAGGATAGGGTACAGGATAGGATAGGATAGAGGATAGGATAGGATAGAGGATAGGATAGGATAGAGCATAGGATAGGATAGAGGATAGGATAGGATAGGATAGATGATATCATAGTAAAGAGGATAGGATATGATAGAGGATAGGATAGGGGACTGGATAGGATAGAGGATAGGATAGGATAGAGGATACGATATAGGATTGGATAGGATAGAGGATAGGATACGATAGAGGATAGGATAGAATAGAGGATAGGATAGGATAGAGGATAGGATAGGATAGAGGATATGATAGGATAGAGGATACGATATGGGATTGGATAGGATAGAGGATAGGATACGATAGAGGATAGGATAGGATAGAGGATAGGATAGGATAGAGAATAGGATATAGGATTGGATAGGATAGAGGATAGAATAAGATAGAGGATAGGATAGGATAGAGGATAGGATATGATAGAGGATAGGATAGGGTAGAGGATAGGATAGGATAGAGGATAGGATAGGATAGAGGATATGATAGGATAGAGGATATGATTGGATAGAGGATAGGATAGGATACAGGATAGGATAGGATAGAGGATAGGATAGGATAGAGGATAGGATAGGATAGGATAGATGATATTATAGTAAAGAGGATAGTATATGATAGAGGATAGGATACGGGACTGGATAGGATAGAGGATAGGATAGGATAGAGGATAGGATAGGATAGAGAATAGGATATAGGATTGGATACGATAGAGGATAGAATAGGATAGAGGATAGGATAGGATAGAGGATAGGATATGATAGAGGATAGGATAGGATAGAGGATAGGATAGGATACAGGATAGGATAGGGGATTGGATAGAATAGAGGATAGGATAGGGTACAGGATAGGATAGGATAGATGATAGGATAGGATAGAGGATAGGATAGGATAGAGCATAGGATAGGATAGAGGATAGGATAGGATAGGATAGATGATATCATAGTAAAGAGGATAGGATATGATAGAGGATAGGATAGGGGACTGGATAGGATAGAGGATAGGATAGGATAGAGGATACGATATAGGATTGGATAGGATAGAGGATAGGATACGATAGAGGATAGGATAGAATAGAGGATAGGATAGGATAGAGGATAGGATAGGATAGAGGATATGATAGGATAGAGGATACGATATGGGATTGGATAGGATAGAGGATAGGATACGATAGAGGATAGGATAGGATAGAGGATAGGATAGGATAGAGAATAGGATATAGGATTGGATAGGATAGAGGATAGAATAAGATAGAGGATAGGATAGGATAGAGGATAGGATATGATAGAGGATAGGATAGGGTAGAGGATAGGATAGGATAGAGGATAGGATAGGATAGAGGATATGATAGGATAGAGGATATGATTGGATAGAGGATAGGATAGGATACAGGATAGGATAGGATAGAGGATAGGATAGGATAGAGGATAGGATAGGATAGAGGATAGGATAGGATAGGATAGATGATATTATAGTAAAGAGGATAGTATATGATAGAGGATAGGATACGGGACTGGATAGGATAGAGGATAGGATAGGATAGAGGATAGGATAGGATAGAGGATAGGATAGCATAGAGGATAGGATAGGATAGAGGATAGGATAGGATAGAGGATAGGATAGGATAGAGGATAGGATAGGATAGAGGATACGATATAGGATTGGATAGGTTAGAGGATAGGATACGATAGAGGATAGGATAGAATAGAGGATAGGATAGGATAGAGGATAGGATAGGATAGAGGATATGATAGGATAGATGATACGATATGGGATTGGATAGGATAGAGGATAGGATACGATAGAGGATAGGATAGGATAGAGGATAGGATAGGATAGGATAGAGGATACGATATAGGAATGGATAGGATAGAGGATAGGATACGATAGAGGATAGGATAGAATAGAGGATAGGATAGGATAGAGGATAGGATAGAATAGAGGATAGGATAGGATATAGGATACGATATGGGATTGGATAGGATAGAGGATAGGATACGATAGAGGATAGGATTGGATAGAGGATAGGATACGATAGAGGATAGGATAGGATAGAGGATAGGATAGGATAGAGGATAGGATAGGATAGAGTATAGAATAGGATACAGGATAAGATAGGATAGAGATTAGGATATGATAGAGTATAGGATAGGATAAAGGAGAGGATAGGGGATTGGATAGGATAGAGGATAGGATAGGATATAGGATAGGATAGGATAGAGGATAGGATAGGATAGAGGATAGGATAGGATAGAGGATAGGATAGGATAGAGGATACGATATAGGATTGGATAGGTTAGAGGATAGGATACGATAGAGGATAGGATAGAATAGAGGATAGGATAGGATAGAGGATAGGATAGGATAGAGGATATGATAGGATAGAGGATACGATATGGGATTGGATAGGATAGAGGATAGGATACGATAGAGGATAGGATAGGATAGAGGATAGGATAGGATAGAGGATAGGATAGGATAGAGGATAGGATAGGATAGAGGATAGGATAGGATATAGGATAGGACAGGATAGAGGATACGATATAGGAATGGATTGGATAGAGGATAGGATACGATAGAGGATAGGATAGAATAGAGGATAGGATAGGATAGAGGATAGGATAGGATAGAGGATAGGATACGATAGAGGATAGGATAGAATAGAGGATAGGATAGGATAGAGGATAGGATAGGATAGAGGATAGGATAGGATATAGGATACGATATGGGATTGGATAGGATAGAGGATAGGATACGATAGAGGATAGGATTGGATAGAGGATAGGATACGATAGAGGATAGGATAGGATAGAGGATAGGATAGGATAGCGGAAAGGATAGGATAGAGTATAGAATAGGATACAGGATAAGATAGGATAGAGATTAGGATATGATAGAGTATAGGATAGGATAGAGGAGAGGATAGGGGATTGGATAGGATAGAGGATAGGATAGGATATAGGATAGGATAGGATAGAGGGTAGGATAGGATAGAGGATAGGATAGGATAGAGGATAGGATAGGATAGAGAATAGGATATAGGATTGGATACGATAGAGGATAGAATAGGATAGAGGATAGGATAGGATAGAAGATAGGATATGATAGAGGATAGGATAGGATAGAGGATAGGATAGGATACAGGATAGGATAGGGGATTGGATAGAATAGAGGATAGGATAGGGTACAGGATAGGATAGGATAGAGGATAGGATAGGATAGAGGATAGGATAGGATAGAGGATAGGATAGGATAGAGGATAGGATAGGATAGAGGATAGGATAGGATAGAGGATAGGATAGGATAGAGGATAGGATAGGATAGAGGATAGGATAGAGGATAGGATAGGATAGAGGATAGGATAGGATAGAGGATAGGATAGGATAGAGGATACGATATAGGATTGGATAGGTTAGAGGATAGGATACGATAGAGGATAGGATAGAATAGAGGATAGGATAGGATAGAGGATAGGATAGGATAGAGGATATGATAGGATAGAGGATACGATATGGGATTGGATAGGATAGAGGATAGGATACGATAGTGGATAGGATAGGATAGAGGATAGGATAGGATAGAGGATAGGAGAGGATAGAGGATAGGATAGGATAGAGGATACGATATAGGAATGGATAGGATAGAGGATAGGATACGATAGAGGATAGGATAGAATAGAGGATAGGATAGGATAGAGGATAGGATAGGATAGAGGATAGGATAGGATATAGGATACGATATGGGATTGGATAGGATAGAGGATAGGATACGATAGAGGATAGGATTGGATAGAGGATAGGATACGATAGAGGATAGGATAGGATAGAGGATAGGATAGGATAGCGGAAAGGATAGGATAGAGTATAGAATAGGATACAGGATAAGATAGGATAGAGATTAGGATATGATAGAGTATAGGATAGGATAGAGGAGAGGATAGGGGATTGGATAGGATAGAGGATAGGATAGGATATAGGATAGGATAGGATAGAGGGTAGGATAGGATAGAGGATAGGATAGGATAGAGGATAGGATAGGATAGAGAATAGGATATAGGATTGGATACGATAGAGGATAGAATAGGATAGAGGATAGGATAGGATAGAGGATAGGATGTGATAGAGGATAGGATAGGATAGAGGATAGGATAGGATAGAGGATACGATATGGGATTGGATAGGATAGAGGATAGGATACGATAGAGGATAGGATAGGATAGAGGATAGGATAGGATAGAGGATAGGATAGGATAGAGGATAGGATAGGATAGAGGATAGGATAGGATAGAGGATACGATATAGGAATGGATAGGATAGAGGATAATATACGATAGAGGATAGGATAGAATAGAGGATAGGATAGGATAGAGGATAGGATAGAATAGAGGATAGGATAGGATATAGGATACGATATGGGATTGGATAGGATAGAGGATAGGATACGATAGAGGATAGGATAGAATAGAGGATAGGATAGGATAGAGGATAGGATAGGATAGAGGATATGATAGGATAGAGGATACGATATGGGATTGGATAGGATAGAGGATAGGATACGATAGAGGATAGGATAGGATAGAGGATAGGATAGGATAGAGGATAGGATAGGATTGAGGATAGGATAGGATAGAGGATACGATATAGGAATGGATAGGATAGAGGATAATATACGATAGAGGATAGGATAGAATAGAGGATAGGATAGGATAGAGGATAGGATAGAATAGAGGATAGGATAGGATATAGGATACGATATGGGATTGGATAGGATAGAGGATAGGATACGATAGAGGATAGGATTGGATTGAGTATAGGATACGATAGAGGATAGGATAGGATAGAGGATAGGATAGGATAGAGTATAGAATAGGATACAGGATAAGATAGGATAGAGATTAGGATATGATAGAGTATAGGATAGGATAGAGGAGAGGATAGGGGATTGGATAGGATAGAGGATAGGATAGGATATAGGATAGGATAGGATAGAGGGTAGGATAGGATAGAGGATAGGATAGGATAGAGGATAGGATAGGATAGAGAATAGGATATAGGATTGGATACGATAGAGGATAGAATAGGATAGAGGATAGGATAGAATAGAGGATAGGATAGGATAGAGGATAGGATAGGATAGAGGATATGATAGGATAGAGGATACGATATGGGATTGGATAGGATAGAGGATAGGATACGATAGAGGATAGGATAGGATAGAGGATAGGATAGGATAGAGGATAGGATAGGATAGAGGATAGGATAGGATAGAGGATAGGATAGGATAGAGGATAGGATAGGATAGAGGATAGGATAGGATAGAGGATACGATATAGGAATGGATTGGATAGAGGATAGGATACGATAGAGGATAGGATAGAATAGAGGATAGGATAGGATAGAGGATAGGATAGGATAGAGGATAGGATAGGATATAGGATACGATATGGGATTGGATAGGATAGAGGATAGGATACGATAGAGGATAGGATTGGATAGAGGATAGGATACGATAGAGGATAGGATAGGATAGAGGATAGGATAGGATAGCGGAAAGGATAGGATAGAGTATAGAATAGGATACAGGATAAGATAGGATAGAGATTAGGATATGATAGAGTATAGGATAGGATAGAGGAGAGGATAGGGGATTGGATAGGATAGAGGATAGGATAGGATATAGGTTAGGATAGGATAGAGGGTAGGATAGGATAGAGGATAGGATAGGATAGAGGATAGGATAGGATAGAGAATAGGATATAGGATTGGATACGATAGAGGATAGAATAGGATAGAGGATAGGATAGGATAGAGGATAGGATATGATAGAGGATAGGATAGGATAGAGGATAGGATAGGATACAGGATAGGATAGGGGATTGGATAGAATAGAGGATAGGATAGGGTACAGGATAGGATAGGATAGAGGATAGGATAGGATAGAGTATAGGATAGGATAGAGGATAGGATAGGATAGAGGATAGGATAGGATAGAGGATAGGATAGGATAGAGGATAGGATAGGATAGAGGATAGGATAGGATAGAGGATTGGATAGGATAGAGGATACGATATAGGATTGGATAGGTTAGAGGATAGGATACGATAGAGGATAGGATAGAATAGAGGATAGGATAGGATAGAGGATAGGATAGGATAGAGGATATGATAGGATAGAGGATACGATATGGGATTGGATAGGATAGAGGATAGGATACGATAGTGGATAGGATAGGATAGAGGATAGGATAGGATAGAGGATAGGATAGGATAGAGGATAGGATAGGATAGAGGATACGATATAGGAATGGATAGGATAGAGGATAGGATACGATAGAGGATAGGATAGAATAGAGGATAGGATAGGATAGAGGATAGGATAGGATAGAGGATAGGATAGGATATAGGATACGATATGGGATTGGATAGGATAGAGGATAGGATACGATAGAGGATAGGATTGGATAGAGGATAGGATACGATAGAGGATAGGATAGGATAGAGGATAGGATAGGATAGCGGAAAGGATAGGATAGAGTATAGAATAGGATACAGGATAAGATAGGATAGAGATTAGGATATGATAGAGTATAGGATAGGATAGAGGAGAGGATAGGGGATTGGATAGGATAGAGGATAGGATAGGATATAGGATAGGATAGGATAGAGGGTAGGATAGGATAGAGGATAGGATAGGATAGAGGATAGGATAGGATAGAGAATAGGATATAGGATTGGATACGATAGAGGATAGAATAGGATAGAGGATAGGATAGGATAGAGGATAGGATATGATAGAGGATAGGATAGGATAGAGGATAGGATAGGATACAGGATAGGATAGGGGATTGGATAGAATAGAGGATAGGATAGGGTACAGGATAGGATAGGATAAAGGATAGGATAGGATAGAGGATAGGATAGGATAGAGCATAGGATAGGATAGAGGATAGGATAGGATAGGATAGATGATATCATAGTAAAGAGGATAGGATATGATAGAGGATAGGATACGGGACTGGATAGGATAGAGGATAGGATAGGATAGAGGATACGATATAGGATTGGATAGGATAGAGGATAGGATACGATAGAGGATAGGATAGAATAGAGGATAGGATAGGATAGAGGATAGGATAGGATAGAGGATATGATAGGATAGAGGATACGATGTGGGATTGGATAGGATAGAGGATAGGATACGATAGAGGATAGGATAGGATAGAGGATAGGATAGGATAGAGAATAGGATATAGGATTGGATAGGATAGAGGATAGAATAAGATAGAGGATAGGATAGGATAGAGGATAGGATATGATAGAGGATAGGATAGGGTAGAGGATAGGATAGGATAGAGGATAGGATAGGATAGAGGATATGATAGGATAGAGGATATGATTGGATAGAGGATAGGATAGGATACAGGATAGGATAGGATAGAGGATAGGATAGGATAGAGGATAGGATAGGATAGAGGATAGGATAGGATAGAGGATAGGATAGGATAGAGGATAGGATAGGATAGAGGATAGGATAGGATAGGATAGATGATATTATAGTAAAGAGGATAGTATATGATAGAGGATAGGATATGATAGAGGATAGGATAGGGTAGAGGATAGGATAGGATAGAGGATAGGATAGGATAGAGGATAGGATAGGATAGAGGATAGGATAGGATAGAGGATAGGATAGCATAGAGGATAGGATAGGATAGAGGATAGGATAGGATAGAGGATAGGATAGGATAGAGGATAGGATAGGATAGAGGATACGATATAGGATTGGATAGGTTAGAGGATAGGATACGATAGAGGATAGGATAGAATAGAGGATAGGATAGGATAGAGGATAGTATAGGATAGAGGATATGATAGGATAGAGGATACGATATGGGATTGGATAGGATAGAGGATAGGATACGATAGAGGATAGGATAGGATAGAGGATAGGATAGGATAGAGGATAGGATAGGATAGAGGATAGGATAGGATAGAGTATAGAATAGGATACAGGATAAGATAGGATAGAGGATAGGATAGGATAGAGGATACGATATAGGAATGGATTGGATAGAGGATAGGATACGATGGAGGATAGGATAGAATAGAGGATAGGATAGGATAGAGGATAGGATAGGATATAGGATAGGATAGGATAGAGGATAGGATAGGATAGAGGATAGGATAGGATAGAGGATAGGATAGGATAGAGGATACGATATAGGATTGGATAGGTTAGAGGATAGGATACGATAGAGGATAGGATAAAATAGAGGATAGGATAGGATAGAGGATAGGATAGGATAGAGGATATGATAGGATAGAGGATACGATGTGGGATTGGATAGGATAGAGGATAGGATACGATAGAGGATAGGATAGGATAGAGGATAGGATAGGATAGAGGATAGGATAGGATAGAGGATAGGATAGGATAGAGGATAGGATAGGATACAGGATAGGATAGGGGATTGGATAGAATAGAGGATAGGATAGGGTACAGGATAGGATAGGATAAAGGATAGGATAGGATAGAGGATAGGATAGGATAGAGCATAGGATAGGATAGAGGATAGGATAGGATAGGATAGATGATATCATAGTAAAGAGGATAGGATACGGGACTGGATAGGATAGAGGATAGGATAGGATATAGGATAGGATAGGATAGAGGGTAGGATAGGATAGAGGATAGGATAGGATAGAGGATAGGATAGGATAGAGAATAGGATATAGGATTGGATACGATAGAGGATAGAATAGGATAGAGGATAGGATAGGATAGAGGATAGGATATGATAGAGGATAGGATAGGATAGAGGATAGGATAGGATACAGGATAGGATAGGGGATTGGATAGAATAGAGGATAGGATAGGGTACAGGATAGGATAGGATAAAGGATAGGATAGGATAGAGGATAGGATAGGATAGAGCATAGGATAGGATAGAGGATAGGATAGGATAGGATAGATGATATCATAGTAAAGAGGATAGGATACGGGACTGGATAGGATAGAGGATACGATATAGGATTGGATAGGTTAGAGGATAGGATACGATAGAGGATAGGATAGAATAGAGGATAGGATAGGATAGAGGATAGGATAGGATAGAGGATATGATAGGATAGAGGATACGATGTGGGATTGGATAGGATAGAGGATAGGATACGATAGAGGATAGGATAGGATAGAGGATAGGATAGGATAGAGGATAGGATAGGATAGAGGATAGGATAGGATAGAGGATAGGATAGGATAGAGGATAGGATAGGATAGAGGATAGGATAGGATAGAGGATAGGATAGGATAGAGGATAGGATAGGATAGAGGATACGATATAGGAATGGATTGGATAGAGGATAGGATACGATAGAGGATAGGATAGAATAGAGGATAGGATAGGATAGAGGATAGGATAGGATAGAGGATAGGATAGGATATAGGATACGATATGGGATTGGATAGGATAGAGGATAGGATACGATAGAGGATAGGATTGGATAGAGGATAGGATACGATAGAGGATAGGATAGGATAGAGGATAGGATAGGATAGCGGAAAGGATAGGATAGAGTATAGAATAGGATACAGGATAAGATAGGATAGAGATTAGGATATGATAGAGTATAGGATAGGATAGAGGAGAGGATAGGGGATTGGATAGGATAGAGGATAGGATAGGATATAGGATAGGATAGGATAGAGGGTAGGATAGGATAGAGGATAGGATAGGATAGAGGATAGGATAGGATAGAGAATAGGATATAGGATTGGATACGATAGAGGATAGAATAGGATAGAGGATAGGATAGGATAGAGGATAGGATATGATAGAGGATAGGATAGGATAGAGGATAGGATAGGATACAGGATAGGATAGGGGATTGGATAGAATAGAGGATAGGATAGGGTACAGGATAGGATAGGATAGAGGATAGGATAGGATAGAGGATAGGATAGGATAGAGGATAGGATAGGATAGAGGATAGGATAGGATAGAGGATAGGATAGGATAGAGGATAGGATAGGATAGAGGATTGGATAGGATAGAGGATACGATATAGGATTGGATAGGTTAGAGGATAGGATACGATAGAGGATAGGATAGAATAGAGGATAGGATAGGATAGAGGATAGGATAGGATAGAGGATATGATAGGATAGAGGATACGATATGGGATTGGATAGGATAGAGGATAGGATACGATAGTGGATAGGATAGGATAGAGGATAGGATAGGATAGAGGATAGGATAGGATAGAGGATAGGATAGGATAGAGGATAGGATAGGATAGAGGATACGATATAGGAATGGATAGGATAGAGGATAGGATACGATAGAGGATAGGATAGAATAGAGGATAGGATAGGATAGAGGATAGGATAGGATAGAGGATAGGATAGGATATAGGATACGATATGGGATTGGATAGGATAGAGGATAGGATACGATAGAGGATAGGATTGGATAGAGGATAGGATACGATAGAGGATAGGATAGGATAGAGGATAGGATAGGATAGCGGAAAGGATAGGATAGAGTATAGAATAGGATACAGGATAAGATAGGATAGAGATTAGGATATGATAGAGTATAGGATAGGATAGAGGAGAGGATAGGGGATTGGATAGGATAGAGGATAGGATAGGATATAGGATAGGATAGGATAGAGGGTAGGATAGGATAGAGGATAGGATAGGATAGAGGATAGGATAGGATAGAGAATAGGATATAGGATTGGATACGATAGAGGATAGAATAGGATAGAGGATAGGATAGGATAGAGGATAGGATATGATAGAGGATAGGATAGGATAGAGGATAGGATAGGATACAGGATAGGATAGGGGATTGGATAGAATAGAGGATAGGATAGGGTACAGGATAGGATAGGATAAAGGATAGGATAGGATAGAGGATAGGATAGGATAGAGCATAGGATAGGATAGAGGATAGGATAGGATAGGATAGATGATATCATAGTAAAGAGGATAGGATATGATAGAGGATAGGATACGGGACTGGATAGGATAGAGGATAGGATAGGATAGAGGATACGATATAGGATTGGATAGGATAGAGGATAGGATACGATAGAGGATAGGATAGAATAGAGGATAGGATAGGATAGAGGATAGGATAGGATAGAGGATATGATAGGATAGAGGATATGATTGGATAGAGGATAGGATAGGATACAGGATAGGATAGGATAGAGGATAGGATAGGATAGAGGATAGGATAGGATAGAGGATAGGATAGGATAGAGGATAGGATAGGATAGAGGATAGGATAGGATAGAGGATAGGATAGGATAGAGGATAGGATAGGATAGAGGATAGGATAGGATAGAGGATAGGATAGGATAGGATAGATGATATTATAGTAAAGAGGATAGTATATGATAGAGGATAGGATATGATAGAGGATAGGATAGGGTAGAGGATAGGATAGGATAGAGGATAGGATAGGATAGAGGATAGGATAGGATAGAGGATAGGATAGGATAGAGGATAGGATAGCATAGAGGATAGGATAGGATAGAGGATAGGATAGGATAGAGGATAGGATAGGATAGAGGATAGGATAGGATAGAGAATACGATATAGGATTGGATAGGTTAGAGGATAGGATACGATAGAGGATAGGATAGAATAGAGAATAGGATAGGATAGAGGATAGTATAGGATAGAGGATATGATAGGATACAGGATACGATATGGGATTGGATATGATAGAGGATAGGATAGGGTAGAGGATAGGATAGGATAGAGGATAGGATAGGATAGAGGATAGGATAGGATAGAGGATAGGATAGGATAGAGGATAGGATAGCATAGAGGATAGGATAGGATAGAGGATAGGATAGGATAGAGGATAGGATAGGATAGAGGATAGGATAGGATAGAGGATACGATATAGGATTGGATAGGTTAGAGGATAGGATACGATAGAGGATAGGATAGAATAGAGGATAGGATAGGATAGAGGATAGGATAGGATAGAGGATAGGATAGGATATAGGATACGATATGGGATTGGATAGGATAGAGGATAGGATACGATAGAGGATAGGATTGGATAGAGGATAGGATACGATAGAGGATAGGATAGGATAGAGGATAGGATAGGATAGAGTATAGAATAGGATACAGGATAAGATAGGATAGAGATTAGGATATGATAGAGTATAGGATAGGATAGAGGAGAGGATAGGGGATTGGATAGGATAGAGGATAGGATAGGATATAGGATAGGATAGGATAGAGGGTAGGATAGGATAGAGAATAGGATATAGGATTGGATAGGATAGAGGATAGAATAGGATAGAGGATAGGATAGGATAGAGGATAGGATATGATAGAGGATAGGATAGGATAGAGGATAGGATAGGATACAGGATAGGATAGGGGATTGGATAGAATAGAGGATAGGATAGGGTACAGGATAGGATAGGATAGAGGATATGATAGGATAGAGGATAGGATAGGATAGAGGATAGGATAGGATAGAGGATAGGATAGGGTAGAGGATAGGATAGGATAGAGGATTCGATAGGATTGAGGATAGGATAGGATAGAGGATAGGATAGGGGATTGGATAGGATAGGATAGAGAATAGGGTAGGATAGAGGATACAATAGTATAGAAGATAGGATAGGATATAGGATAGGATAGGATAGAGGATATGATAGGATAGGATAGAGGATAGGATAGGATAGAGGATAGGATAGGATAGAGGATAGGATAGGATAGAGGATAGGATAGGATAGAGGATAGGATAGGATAGAGGATAGGATAGGATAGAGGATAGGATAGGATAGAGGATAGGATAGGATAGAGGATAGGATAGGATAGAGGATAGGATAGGATAGAGGATAGGATAGGATAGAGGATAGGATAGGATAGAGGATAGGATAGGATAGGATAGATGATATTATAGTAAAGAGGATAGGATATGATAGAGGATAGGATAGGGGACTGGATAGGATAGAGGATAGGATAGGATAGAGGATAGGATAGGATAGAGGATAGGATAGGATAGAGGATAGGATAGGATAGAGGATAGGATAGGTTAGAGGATACGATATAGGATTGGATAGGATAGAGGATAGGATACGATAGAGGATAGGATAGAATAGAGGATAGGATAGGATAGAGGATAGGATAGGATACAGGATAGGATAGGGTAGAGGATAGGATAGGATAGAGGATAGGATAGGATAGAGGATAGGATAGGATAGAGGATAGGATAGGATAGAGGATAGGATAGCATAGAGGATAGGATAGGATAGAGGATAGGATAGGATAGAGGATAGGATAGGATAGAGGATAGGATAGGATAGAGGATACGATATAGGATTGGATAGGTTAGAGGATAGGATACGATAGAGGATAGGATAGAATAGAGGATAGGATAGGATAGAGGATAGGATAGGATAGAGGATAGGATAGGATATAGGATACGATATGGGATTGGATAGGATAGAGGATAGGATACGATAGAGGATAGGATTGGATAGAGGATAGGATACGATAGAGGATAGGATAGGATAGAGGATAGGATAGGATAGAGTATAGAATAGGATACAGGATAAGATAGGATAGAGATTAGGATATGATAGAGTATAGGATAGGATAGAGGAGAGGATAGGGGATTGGATAGGATAGAGGATAGGATAGGATATAGGATAGGATAGGATAGAGGGTAGGATAGGATAGAGAATAGGATATAGGATTGGATAGGATAGAGGATAGAATAGGATAGAGGATAGGATAGGATAGAGGATAGGATATGATAGAGGATAGGATAGGATAGAGGATAGGATAGGATACAGGATAGGATAGGGGATTGGATAGAATAGAGGATAGGATAGGGTACAGGATAGGATAGGATAGAGGATATGATAGGATAGAGGATAGGATAGGATAGAGGATAGGATAGGATAGAGGATAGGATAGGGTAGAGGATAGGATAGGATAGAGGATTCGATAGGATTGAGGATAGGATAGGATAGAGGATAGGATAGGGGATTGGATAGGATAGGATAGAGAATAGGGTAGGATAGAGGATACAATAGTATAGAAGATAGGATAGGATATAGGATAGGATAGGATAGAGGATATGATAGGATAGGATAGAGGATAGGATAGGATAGAGGATAGGATAGGATAGAGGATAGGATAGGATAGAGGATAGGATAGGATAGAGGATAGGATAGGATAGAGGATAGGATAGGATAGAGGATAGGATAGGATAGAGGATAGGATAGGATAGAGGATAGGATAGGATAGAGGATAGGATAGGATAGAGGATAGGATAGGATAGAGGATAGGATAGGATAGAGGATAGGATAGGATAGGATAGATGATATTATAGTAAAGAGGATAGGATATGATAGAGGATAGGATAGGGGACTGGATAGGATAGAGGATAGGATAGGATAGAGGATAGGATAGGATAGAGGATAGGATAGGATAGAGGATAGGATAGGATAGAGGATAGGATAGGTTAGAGGATACGATATAGGATTGGATAGGATAGAGGATAGGATACGATAGAGGATAGGATAGAATAGAGGATAGGATAGGATAGAGGATAGGATAGGATACAGGATAGGATAGGATAGAGGATACGATATGGGATTGGATAGGATAGAGGATAGGATACGATAGAGGATAGGATAGGATAGAGAATAGGATATAGGATTGGATAGGATAGAGGATAGAATAGGATAGAGGATAGGATAGGATAGAGGATAGGATATGATAGAGGCTAGGTTAGGATAGAGGATAGGATAGGATAGAGGATAGGATATGATAGAGGCTAGGATAGGATAGAGGATAGGATAGGATAGAGGATATGATAGGATAGGATAGAGGATAGGATTGGATAGAGGATAGGATAGGATAGACGATAGGATAGGATAGAGGATAGGATAGGATAGAGGATAGGATAGGATAGAGGATAGGATAGGATAGAGGATAGGATAGGATAGAGGATACGATATAGGATTCGATAGGATAGAGGATAGGATACGATAGAGGATAGGATAGAAGAGAGGATAGGATAGGATAGAGGATAGGATAGGATAGAGGATAGGATAGGATATAGGATACGATATGGGATTGGATAGGATAGAGGATAGGATAGGATAGAGGATAGGATTGGATAGAGGATAGGATAGGATAGAGGATAGGATAGGATAGAAGATAGGATAGGATAGAGGATAGGATTGGATTGAGGATAGACAGGATAGAGGATAGAATAGGATAGAGGATAGGATAGCATAGAGGATAGGACAGGATAGAGGATAGGGTAGGATTGAGTATAGGATAGGATACATGGTATAATAGGGTAGAGGATCGAATAGGATATAGGATTGGATAGGAGATTGGATAGGATAGAGGATAGGACAGGATAGAGCATACGATAGAGGATAGGATAGGATAGAGGATAGGATATGATAGAGGATACTATAGGATATGAGATTGGATAGGATAGAGGATAGGATAGGATAGAGGATAAGATAGGATAGAGGATAGGATAGGATAGAGGATAGGATAGGATAGAGGATAGGATAGAGGATAGTATAGGATAGAGGATAGGATATGATACAGGATAGGATAGGATTGAGGATAGGATAGGATAGAGAATAGGATAGGATACATGGTATAATAGGGTAGCTGATCGGATAGGATAGAGGATTGGATAGGGGATTGGATAGGATAGAGGATAGGATATGATAGAGCATACGATAGAGGATAGGCTAGGATAGAAGATAGGATAGGATAGAGGAGAGGATAGGATAGAGGATAGGATAAAATAGAAGATAGGATAGAATAGAGGACAGGAAATGATAGAGGATAGGATACGATAGAGGATAAGATTGGATTGAGGATAGGATAGGATAGAGGATAGGATTGGATTGAGGATAGGATAGGATAGAGGATAGAATAGAATAGAGGATAGGATAGCATAGAGGATAGGATAGCATAGAGGATAGGATAGGATGGAGGATAGGATAGGATTGAGGATAGGATAGGATAGAGAATAGGATAGATAGAAGATACGATATTATAGAGGATAGGATAGGACAGAGGATAGGATAGGGGATTGGATAGGATAGAGGATAGAATACGATAGAGGATAGGATAGGATAGAGGAGAGGATAGGATAGAGGATAAGATTGGATTGAGGATAGGATAGGATAGAGGATAGGATTGGATTGAGGATAGGATAGAGGATAGGATAGGATAGAAGATAGGATAGCATAGAGGATAGGATAGGATAGAGGAAAGGATAGGATTGAGGATAGCATAGAGGATTGGATAGGATAGAGGATAAGATAGGATAGTGGATAGGATAAGATAGAGGATAGGATAGAATAGAGGACAGGATAGGATAGAGGATAAGATAGGATAGTGGATAGGATAGGATAGTGGATAGGATAGGATAGAGCATACGATAGAGGATAGGATAGGATAGGATGGAGAATAGGATAGGATACATGGTATTATAGGGTAGAGGATAGGATAGGATAGAGGATTGAATAGTGGATTGGATAGGATAGAGGATAGGATAGGATAGAGCATACGATAGAGGATAGGATACGATAGAGCATACGATAGAGGATAGGATAGGATAGAGGATAGAATAGAGGATTGGATAGGATAGAGGATAGGATACGATAGAGGATAGGATAGGATAGAGGGTAGGATTGGATACAGGATAGGATAGGATAGAGGATATGATAGGATAGAGGATAGGATAGGATAGAGGATAGGATACGATAGATGATACGATATTATAGAGGAAAGGATAGGATAGAGAAGAGGATAGGATATAGGATAGGATAGGATTGAGGATAGGGTAGAGGATTGGATAGGATAGAATATGGGATACGATAGAGGATAGGATAGGATAGAGGATAGGATAGGATAGAGGATAGGATACGATAGATGATCCGATATTATAGAGGAAAGGATAGGATAGAGAAGAGAATAGGATATAGGATAGGATAGGAAAGAGGATAGGATAGGATAGAGCATACGATAGAGGATAGGATAGGATAGAGGATAGGATAGGATAGAGAATAGGATAGGATAGAGGATACGATAGGATAGAGGATAGGATATGGTAGGGGATAGAATAGGATTGAGGATAGGATAGGATAGTGGATAGGATAGGATAGAGCATACGATAGAGGATAGGATAGGATAGGATAGGATGGAGAATAAGATAGGATACATGGTATTATAGGATAGAGGATAGGACAGGATAGAGGATAGGATAGGGGATTGGATAGGATAGAGGATAGGATAGGATAGAGGATACGATGGAGGATAGGATAGGATAGAGGATAGGATAGGATAGAGGATAGGATAGAGGATAGGATAGGATAGAGGATAGGATATGATACAGGATAGGATAGGATTGAGGATAGGATAGGATAGAGAATAGGATAGGATACATGGTATAATAGGGTAGCTGATCGGATAGGATAGAGGATTGGATAGGGGATTGGATAGGATAGAGGATAGGATATGATAGAGCATACGATAGAGGATAGGCTAGGATAGAAGATAGGATAGGATAGAGGAGAGGATAGGATAGAGGATAGGATAAAATAGAAGATAGGATAGACTAGAGGACAGGATAGGATAGAGGATAGGATACGATAGAGGATAAGATTGGATTGAGGATAGGATAGGATAGAGGATAGGATAGGATAGAGGATAGGATAGGATAGAGGATAGAATAGGATAGAGGATATGATAGGATAGAGGATAGGATAGGATAGAGGATAGGATACGATAGATGATACGATATTATAGAGGAAAGGATAGGATAGAGAAGAGGATAGGATTGAGGATAGGGTAGAGGATTGGATAGGATAGAATATGGGATACGATAGAGGATAGGATAGGATAGAGGATAGGATACGATAGATGATACGATATTATAGAGGAAAGGATAGGATAGAGAAGAGAATAGGATATAGGATAGGATAGGAAAGAGGATAGGATAGGATAGAGCATACAATAGAGGATAGGATAGGATAGAGGATAGGATAGGATAGAGGATACGATGGAGGATAGGATAGGATAGAGGATAGTATAGGATAGAGGATAGGATACGATAGAGGATAGGATAGAATAGAGGACAGGATAGGATAGAGGATAAGATAGGATAGAGGATAGGATAGAGGATAGGATAGGATAGAGGATAGGATATGATACAGGATAGGATAGGATTGAGGATAGGATAGGATAGAGAATAGGATAGGATACATGGTATAATAGGGTAGCTGATCGGATAGGATAGAGGATTGGATAGGGGATTGGATAGGATAGAGGATAGGATATGATAGAGCATACGATAGAGGATAGGCTAGGATAGAAGATAGGATAGGATAGAGGAGAGGATAGGATAGAGGATAGGATAAAATAGAAGATAGGATAGAATAGAGGACAGGATAGGATAGAGGATAGGATACGATAGAGGATAAGATTGGATTGAGGATAGGATAGGATAGAGGATAGGATTGGATTGAGGATAGGATAGGATAGAGGATAGAATAGGATAGAGGATAGGATAGCATAGAGGATAGGATAGCATAGAGGATAGGATAGGATGGAGGATAGGATAGGATTGAGGATAGGATAGGATAGAGAATAGGATAGATAGAAGATACGATATTATAGAGGATAGGATAGGACAGAGGATAGGATAGGGGATTGGATAGGATAGAGGATAGAATACGATAGAGGATAGGGTAGGATAGAGGAGAGGATAGGATAGAGGATAAGATTGGATTGAGGATAGGATAGGATAGAGGATAGGATTGGATTGAGGATAGGATTGGATTGAGGATAGGATAGAGGATAGGATAGGATAGAAGATAGGATAGCATAGAGGATAGGATAGGATAGAGGAAAGGATAGGATTGAGGATAGCATAGAGGATTGGATAGGATAGAGGATAAGATAGGATAGTGGATAGGATAAGATAGAGGATAGGATAGAATAGAGGACAGGATAGGATAGAGGATAAGATAGGATAGTGGATAGGATAGGATAGTGGATAGGATAGGATAGAGCATACGATAGAGGATAGGATAGGATAGGATAGGATGGAGAATAGGATAGGATACATGGTATTATAGGGTAGAGGATAGGATAGGATAGAGGATTGAATAGTGGATTGGATAGGATAGAGGGTAGGATAGGATAGAGCATACGATAGAGGATAGGATACGATAGAGCATACGATAGAGGATAGGATAGGATAGAGGATAGAATAGAGGATTGGATAGGATAGAGGATAGGATACGATAGAGGATAGGATAGGATAGAGGATAGGATTGGATACAGGATAGGATAGGATAGAGGATATGATAGGATAGAGGATAGGATAGGATAGAGGATAGGATACGATAGATGATACGATATTATAGAGGAAAGGATAGGATAGAGAAGAGGATAGGATATAGGATAGGATAGGATTGAGGATAGGGTAGAGGATTGGATAGGATAGAAAATGGGATACGATAGAGGATAGGATAGGATAGAGGATAGGATACGATAGATGATACGATATTATAGAGGAAAGGATAGGATAGAGAAGAGAATAGGATATAGGATAGGATAGGAAAGAGGATAGGATAGGATAGAGCATACGATAGAGGATAGGATAGGATAGAGGATAGGATAGGATAGAGAATAGGATAGGATAGAGGATACGATAGGATAGAGGATACGATATGGTAGGGGATAGAATAGGATTGAGGATAGGATAGGATAGTGGATAGGATAGGATAGAGCTTACGATAGAGGATAGGATAGGATAGGATAGGATGGAGAATAAGATAGGATACATGGTATTATAGGATAGAGGATAGGACAGGATAGAGGATAGGATAGGGGATTGGATAGGATAGAGGATAGGATAGGATAGAGGATACGATGGAGGATAGGATAGGATAGAGGATAGGATAGGATAGAGAATAGGATACGATAGAGGATAGGATAGGATAGAGGATAGGATAGAGGATAGGATACGATAGATGATAGGATAGGATAGAGTATAGGATTGGATTGAGGATAGGATAGGATAGAGGATAGGATAGCAAAGAGGATAGGAAAGGATTGAGGATAGGATAGGATTGAGGATAGGATAGGATTGAGGATAGGGTAGAGGATAGGATAGGATGGAGCATACGATAGAGGATAGGATAGGATAGAATATAGGATTGGATTGAGGATAGTATAGGATAGAGGATAGGATAGGATAGTGGATAGAATAGGATAGAGCATACGATAGAGGATAGGATAGGATAGGATAGGATAGAGAATAGGATAGGATACATGGTATTATAGGGTAGAGGATAGGATAGGATAGAGGATTGAATAGTGGATTGGATAGGATAGAGGATAGGATAGGATAGAGCATACGATAGAGGATAGGATAGAATAGAGGATAGGATAGCATAGAGGATAGGATAGGATAGAGGATATGATAGGATAAAGGATACGATATGGGATTGGATAGGATAGAGGATAGGATACGATAGAGGATAGGATAGGATAGAGGATAGGATAGGATAGAGAATAGGATATAGGATTGGATAGGATAGAGGATAGAATAGGTTATAGGATACGATATGGGATTGGATAGGATAGAGGATAGGATACGATAGAGGATAGGATAGGATAGAGGATAGGATAGGAT
Source organism: Halictus rubicundus (assembly GCF_050948215.1). Classification (NCBI taxonomy): domain Eukaryota; kingdom Metazoa; phylum Arthropoda; class Insecta; order Hymenoptera; family Halictidae; genus Halictus; species Halictus rubicundus. The sequence goes on from NW_027488791.1 coordinate 162,469, forward strand.
AGAGAATAGGATATAGGATTGGATAGGATAGAGGATAGGATAGGATACAGGATAGGATAGGATAGAGGATACGATACGATAGAGGATAGGATAGGATAGAGGATATGATAGGATAGGGGATTGGATAGAATAGAGGATAGGATAGGATACAGGATAGGATAGGATAGAGGATATGATAGGATAGAGGATAGGATAGGATAGACTATAGGATACGATAGAGGATAGGATAGGATAGACTATAGGATACGATAGAGGATAGGATAGGATAGAGGATAGGATAGGATAGCGGAAAGGATAGGATAGAGGGTAGGATAGGATAGAGGATAGGATAGGATAGAGGATAGGATAGGATAGAGAATAGGATATAGGATTGGATAGGATAGAGGATAGAATAGGATAGAGGATAGGATAGGATAGAGTATAGGATATGATAGAGTATAGGATAGGATAGAGGAGAGGATAGGGGATTGGATAGGATAGAGGATAGGATAGGATATAGGATAGGATAGGATAGAGGGTAGGATAGGATAGAGGATAGGATAGGATAGAGGATAGGATAGGATAGAGAATAGGATATAGGATTGGATAGGATAGAGGATAGAATAGGATAGAGGATAGGATAGGATAGAGTATAGGATATGATAGAGGATAGGATAGAGGATTGGATAGGATAGAAGATAGGATACGATATAGGATAGGACATGATAGAGGATAGGATAGGATATGAGATTGGATAGGATAGAGGATAGGATAGGATAGAGGATAGGATAGGATAGGATAGGATAGAGGATAGTATAGGATAGAGGATAGGATACGATAGAGGATAGGACAGAATAGAGGATAAGATAGGATAGAGGATAGGATAGAGGATAGGATAGGATAGAGGATAGGATATGATACAGGATAGGATAGGATTGAGGATAGGATAGGATAGAGAATAGGATAGGATACATGGTATAATAGGGTAGCTGATCGGATAGGATAGAGGATTGGATAGGGGATTGGATAGGATAGAGGATAGGATATGATAGAGCATACGATAGAGGATAGGCTAGGATAGAAGATAGGATAGGATAGAGGAGAGGATAGGATAGAGGATAGGATAAAATAGAAGATAGGATAGAATAGAGGACAGGATAGGATAGAGGATAGGATACGATAGAGGATAAGATTGGATTGAGGATAGGATAGGATAGAGGATAGGATTGGATTGAGGATAGGATAGGATAGAGGATAGAATAGGATAGAGGATAGGATATCATAGAGGATAGGATAGCATAGAGGATAGGATAGGATGGAGGATAGGATAGGATTGAGGATAGGATAGGATAGAGAATAGGATACGATAGAAGATACGATATTATAGAGGATAGGATAGGACAGAGGATAGGATAGGGGATTGGATAGGATAGAGGATAGAATACGATAGAGGATAGGATAGGATAGAGGAGTGGATAGGATAGAGGATAAGATTGGATTGAGGATAGGATAGGATAGAGGATAGGATTGGATTGAGGATAGGATAGGATAGAGGATAGGATAGGATAGAGGATAGGATAGGATAGAAGATAGGATAGCATAGAGGATAGGATAGGATAGAGGAAAGGATAGGATTGAGGATAGCATAGAGGATTGGATAGGATAGAGGATAAGATAGGATAGTGGATAGGATAAGATAGAGGATAGGATAGAATAGAGGACAGGATAGGATAGATGATAAGATAGGATAGTGGATAGGATAGGATAGTGGATAGGATAGGATAGAGCATACGATAGAGGATAGGATAGGATAGGATAGGATGGAGAATAGGATAGGATACATGGTATTATAGGGTAGAGGATAGGATAGGATAGAGGATTGAATAGTGGATTGGATAGGATAGAGGATAGGATAGGAAAGAGCATACGATAGAGGATAGGATACGATAGAGCATACGATAGAGGATAGGATAGGATAGAGGATAGAATAGAGGATTGGATAGGATAGAGGATAGGATACGATAGAGGATAGGATAGGATAGAGGATAGGATTGGATACAGGATAGGATAGGATAGAGGATATGATAGGATAGAGGATAGGATAGGATAGAGGATAGGATACGATAGATGATACGATATTATAGAGGAAAGGATAGGATAGAGAAGAGGATAGGATATAGGATAGGATAGGATTGAGGATAGGGTAGAGGATTGGATAGGATAGAATATGGGATACGATAGAGGATAGGATAGGATACAGGATAGGATAGGATAGAGGATAGGATACGATAGATGATACGATATTATAGAGGAAAGGATAGGATAGAGAAGAGGATAGGATATAGGATAGGATAGGAAAGAGGATAGGATAGGATAGAGCATACGATAGATGATAGGATAGGATAGAGGATAGGATAGGATAGATAATAGGATAGGATAGAGGATACGATAGGATAGAGGATAGGATATGGTAGGGGATAGAATAGGATTGAGGATAGGATAGGATAGTGGATAGGATAGGATAGAGCATACGATAGAGGATAGGATAGGATAGGATAGGATGGAGAATAAGATAGGATACATTGTATTATAGGATAGAGGATAGGACAGGATAGAGGATAGGATAGGGGATTGGATAGGATAGAGGATAGGATAGGATAGAGGATACGATGGAGGATAGGATAGGATAGAGGATAGGATAGGATAGAGAATAGGATACGATAGAGGATAGGATAGGATAGAGGATAGGATAGAAGATAGGATACGATAGATGATAGGATAGGATAGAGTATAGGATTGGATTGAGGATAGGATAGGATAGAGGATAGAATAGGATAGAGGATAGGATAGCAAAGAGGATAGGAAAGGATTGAGGATAGGATAGGATTGAGGATAGGATAGGATTGAGGATAGGATAGAGGATAGGATAGGATGGAGCATACGATAGTGGATAGGATAGGATAGAGTATAGGATTGGATTGAGGATAGTATAGGATAGAGGATAGGATAGGATAGTGGATAGAATAGGATAGAGCATACGATAGAGGATAGGATAGGATAGGATAGGATAGAGAATAGGATAGGATACATGGTATTATAGGGTAGAGGATAGGATAGGATAGAGGATTGAATAGTGGATTGGATAGGATAGAGGATAGGATAGGATAGAGCATACGATAGAGGATAGGATAGAATAGAGGATAGGATAGCATAGAGGATAGGATAGGATAGAGGATATGATAGGATAAAGGATACGATATGGGATTGGATAGGATAGAGGATAGGATACGATAGAGGATAGGATAGGATAGAGGATAGGATAGGATAGAGAATAGGATATAGAATTGGATAGGATAGAGGATAGAATAGGATATAGGATACGATATGGGATTGGATAGGATAGAGGATAGGATACGATAGAGGATAGGATAGGATAGAGGATAGGATAGGATAGAGAATAGGATATAGGATTGGATAGGATAGAGGATAGGATAGGATACAGGATAGGATAGGATAGAGGATACGATACGATAGAGGATAGGATAGGATAGAGGATATGATAGGATAGGGGATTGGATAGAATAGAGGATAGGATAGGATACAGGATAGGATAGGATAGAGGATACGATATAGGATTGGATAGGTTAGAGAAGGATACGATAGAGGATAGGATAGAATAGAGGATAGGATAGGATAGAGGATAGGATAGGATAGAGGATATGATAGGATAGAGGGTAGAATAGGATAGAGGATAGAGGATAGGATAGGATAGAGGATACGGTATAGGATTGGATAGGATAGAGGATAGGATACGATAGAGGATAGGATAGAATAGAGGATAGGATAGGATAGAGGATAGGATAGGATAGAGGATAGGATAGGATAGGATAGATGATATTATAGTAAAGAGGATAGGATATGATAGAGGATAGGATAGGGGACTGGATAGGATAGAGGATAGGATAGGATAGAGGATAGGATAGGATAGAGGATAGGATAGGATAGAGGATAGGATAGGTTAGAGGATACGATATAGGATTGGATAGGATAGAGGATAGGATCGAATAGAGGATAGGATAGGATAGAGGATAGGATAGGATACAGGATAGGATAGGATAGAGGATACGATATGGGATTGGATAGGATAGAGGATAGGATACGATAGAGGATAGGATAGGATAGAGGATAGGATAGGATAGAGAATAGGATATAGGATTGGATAGGATAGAGGATAGAATAGGATATAGGATTGGATAGGATAGAGGATAGAATAGGATAGAGGATAGGATAGGATAGAGGATACGATATGATAGAGGCTAGGATAGGATAGAGGATAGGATAGGATAGAGGATATGATACGATAGGATAGAGGATAGGATTGGATAGAGGATAGGATAGGATAGATGATAGGATAGGATAGAGGATAGGATAGGATAGAGGATAGGATAGGATAGAGGATAGGATAGGATAGAGGATAGGATAGGATATAGGATACGATATGGGATTGGATAGGGTAGAGGATAGGATAGGATAGAGGATAGGATTGGATAGAGGATAGGATAGGATAGAGGATAGGATAGGATAGAGGATAGGATTGGATTGAGGATAGACAGGATAGAGGATAGAATAGGATAGAGGATAGGATAGCATAGAGGATAGGATAGGATAGAGGATAGGATAGGATAGAGGATACGGTATAGGATTGGATAGGATAGAGGATAGGATACGATAGAGGATAGGATAGAAGAGAGGATAGGATAGGATAGAGGATAGGATAGGATAGAGGATAGGATAGGATATAGGATACGATATGGGATTGGATAGGGTAGAGGATAGGATAGGATAGAGGATAGGATTGGATAGAGGATAGGATAGGATAGGGGATAGGATAGGATAGAGGATAGGATTGGATTGAGGATAGACAGGATAGAGGATAGAATAGGATAGAGGATAGGATAGCATAGAGGATAGGATAGGATAGAGGATAGGGTAGGATTGAGTATAGGATAGGATACATGGTATAATAGGGTAGAGGATCGAATAGGATAGAGGATTGGAAAGGGGATTGGATAGGATAGAGGATAGGACAGGATAGAGCATACGATAGAGGATAGGATAGGATAGAGGATAGGATATGATAGAGGATACTATAGGATATGAGATTGGATAGGACAGAGGATAGGATAGGATAGATAATAAGATAGGATAGAGGATAGCATAGGATTGAGGATAGGATAGGATAGAGCATACGATAGAGGACGTGATAGGATAGAGGATAGGATATGATAGAGGATAGGATAGGATATGAGATTGGATAGGATAGAGGATAGGATAGGATAGAGGATAGGATAGGATAGATGATAGGATTTGATTGAGGATAGGATAGAGGATTGGATAGGATAGAAGATAGGATACGATATAGGATAGGACATGATAGAGGATAGGATAGGATATGAGATTGGATAGGATATGAGATTGGATAGGATAGAGGATAGGATAGGATAGAGGATAGGATAGGATAGGATAGGATAGAGGATAGTATAGGATAGAGGATAGGATATGATACAGGATAGGATAGGATTGAGGATAGGATAGGATAGAGAATAGGATAGGATACATGGTATAATAGGGTAGCTGATCGGATAGGATAGAGGATTGGATAGGGGATTGGATAGGATAGAGGATAGGATATGATAGAGCATACGATAGAGGATAGGATACGATAGAGAATACGATAGAGGATAGGATAGGATAGAGGATAGAATAGAGGATTGGATAGGATAGAGGATAGGATTGGATAGAGGATAGGATAGGATAGAGGATAGGATAGGATAGAGGATAGGATTGGATTGAGGATAGACAGGATAGAGGATAGAATAGGATAGAGGATAGGATAGCATAGAGGATAGGATAGGATAGAGGATAGGGTAGGATTGAGTATAGGATAGGATACATGGTATAATAGCGTAGAGGATCGAATAGGATAGAGGATTGGATAGGGGATTGGATAGGATAGAGGATAGGACAGGATAGAGCATACGATAGAGGATAGGATAGGATAGAGGATAGGATATGATAGAGGATACTATAGGATATGAGATTGGATAGGATAGAGGATAGGATAGGATAGATAATAAGATAGGATAGAGGATAGGATAGGATTGAGGATAGGATAGGATAGAGCATACGATAGAGGACGTGATAGGATAGAGGATAGGATATGATAGAGGATAGGATAGGATATGAGATTGGATAGGATAGAGGATAGGATAGGATAGAGGATAGGATTGGATTGAGGATAGGATAGAGGATTGGATAGGATAGAAGATAGGATACGATATAGGATAGGACATGATAGAGGATAGGATAGGATATGAGATTGGATAGGATATGAGATTGGATAGGATAGAGGATAGGATAGGATAGAGGATAGGATAGGATAGGATAGGATAGAGGATAGTATAGGATAGAGGATAGGATACGATAGAGGATAGGATAGAATAGAGGACAGGATAGGATAGAGGATAAGATAGGATAGAGGATAGGATAGAGGATAGGATAGGATAGAGGATAGGATATGATACAGGATAGGATAGGATTGAGGATAGGATAGGATAGAGAATAGGATAGGATACATGGTATAATAGGGTAGCTGATCGGATAGGATAGAGGATTGGATAGGGGATTGGATAGGATAGAGGATAGGATATGATAGAGCATACGATAGAGGATAGGCTAGGATAGAAGATAGGATAGGATAGAGGAGAGGATAGGATAGAGGATAGGATAAAATAGAAGATAGGATAGAATAGAGGACAGGATAGGATAGAGGATAGGATACGATAGAGGATAAGATTGGATTGAGGATAGGATAGGATAGAGGATAGGATTGGATTGAGGATAGGATAGGATAGAGGATAGAATAGGATAGAGGATAGGATAGCATAGAGGATAGGATAGCATAGAGGATAGGATAGGATGGAGGATAGGATAGGATTGAGGATAGGATAGGATAGAGAATAGGATACGATAGAAGATACGATATTATAGAGGATAGGATAGGACAGAGGATAGGATAGGGGATTGGATAGGATAGAGGATAGGATAGGATAGAGGAGAGGATAGGATAGAGGATAAGATTGGATTGAGGATAGGATAGGATAGAGGATAGGATTGGATTGAGGATAGGATAGGATAGAGGATAGGATAGGATAGAGGATAGGATAGGATAGAAGATAGGATAGCATAGAGGATAGGATAGGATAGAGGAAAGGATAGGATTGAGGATAGCATAGAGGATTGGATAGGATAGAGGATAAGATAGGATAGTGGATAGGATAAGATAGAGGATAGGATAGAATAGAGGACAGGATAGGATAGAGGATAAGATAGGATAGTGGATAGGATAGAGGATAGGATAGGATAGAGGATAGGATATGATACAGGATAGGATAGGATTGAGGATAGGATAGGATAGAGAATAGGATAGGATACATGGTATAATAGGGTAGAGGATAGGATAGGATAGAGGATTGAATAGTGGATTGGATAGGATAGAGGATAGGATAGGATAGAGCATACGATAGAGGATAGGATACGATAGAGAATACGATAGAGGATAGGATAGGATAGAGGATAGAATAGAGGATTGGATAGGATAGAGGATAGGATACGATAGAGGATAGGATAGGATAGAGGATAGGATTGGATACAGGATAGGATAGGATAGAGGATATGATAGGATAGAGGATAGGATAGGATAGAGGATAGGATACGATAGATGATACGATATTATAGAGGAAAGGATAGGATAGAGAAGAGGATAGGATATAGGATAGGATAGGATTGAGGATAGGGTAGAGGATTGGATAGGATAGAATATGGGATACGATAGAGGATAGGATAGGATAGAGGATAGGATAGGATAGAGGATAGGATACGATAGATGATACGATATTATAGAGGAAAGGATAGGATAGAGGATAAGATTGGATTGAGGATAGGATAGGATAGAGGATAGGATTGGATTGAGGATAGGATAGGATAGAGGATAGGATAGGATAGAGGATAGGATAGGATAGAAGATAGGATAGCATAGAGGATAGGATAGGATAGAGGAAAGGATAGGATTGAGGATAGCATAGAGGATTGGATAGGATAGAGGATAAGATAGGATAGTGGATAGGATAAGATAGAGGATAGGATAGAATAGAGGACAGGATAGGATAGAGGATAAGATAGGATAGTGGATAGGATAGGATAGTGGATAGGATAGGATAGAGCATAGGATAGAGGATAGGATAGGATAGGATAGGATGGAGAATAGGATAGGATACATGGTATTATAGGGTAGAGGATAGGATAGGATAGAGGATTGAATAGTGGATTGGATAGGATAGAGGATAGGATAGGATAGAGCATACGATAGAGGATAGGATACGATAGAGAATACGATAGAGGATAGGATAGGATAGAGGATAGAATAGAGGATTGGATAGGATAGAGGATAGGATACGATAGAGGATAGGATAGGATAGAGGATAGGATTGGATACAGGATAGGATAGGATAGAGGATATGATAGGATAGAGGATAGGATAGGATAGAGGATAGGATACGATAGATGATACGATATTATAGAGGAAAGGATAGGATAGAGAAGAGGATAGGATATAGGATAGGATAGGATTGAGGATAGGGTAGAGGATTGGATAGGATAGAATATGGGATACGATAGAGGATAGGATAGGATAGAGGATAGGATAGGATAGAGGATAGGATACGATAGATGATACGATATTATAGAGGAAAGGATAGGATAGAGAAGAGGATAGGATATAGGATAGGATAGGAAAGAGGATAGGATAGGATAGAGCATTCGATAGAGGATAGGATAGGATAGGATAGGATGGAGAATAAGATAGGATACATGGTATTATAGGATAGAGGATAGGACAGGATAGAGGATAGGATAGAGGATAGGATAGGATAGAGGATAGGATAGGATACAGGATACGATGGAGGATAGGATAGGATAGAGGATAGGATAGGATAGAGAATAGGATACGATAGAGGATAGGATAGGATAGAGGATAGGATAGAGGATAGGATACGATAGATGATAGGATAGGATAGAGTATAGGATTGGATTGAGGATAGGATAGGATAGAGGATAGAATAGGATAGAGGATAGGGTAGCAAAGAGGATAGGAAAGGATTGAGTATAGGATAGGATTGAGGATAGGATAGGATTGAGGATAGGATAGAGGATAGGATAGGATGGAGCATACGATAGAGGATAGGATAGGATAGAGTATAGGATTGGATTGAGGATAGTATAGGATAGAGGGTAGGATAAGTTAGTGGATAGAATAGGATAGAGCATACGATAGAGGATAGGATAGGATAGGATAGGATAGAGAATAGGATAGGATACATGGTATTATAGGGTAGAGGATAGGATAGGATAGAGGATTGAATAGTGGATTGGATAGGATAGAGGATAGGATAGGATAGAGCATACGATAGAGGATAGGATAGAATAGAGGATAGGGGTAGCATAGAGGATAGGATAGGATAGAGGATATGATAGGATAAAGGATACGATATGGGATTGGATAGGATAGGGGATAGGATACGATAGAGGATAGGATAGGATAGAGGATAGGATAGGATAGAGAATAGGATATAGGATTGGATAGGATAGAGGATAGAATAGGATATAGGATACGATATGGGATTGGATAGGATAGAGGATAGGATACGATAGAGGATAGGATAGGATAGAGGATAGGATAGGATAGAGAATAGGATATAGAATTGGATAGGATAGAGGATAGGATAGGATACAGGATAGGATAGGATAGAGGATATGATAAGATAGAGGATAGGATAGGATAGAGGATAGGATACGATAGAGGATAGGATAGGATAGAGGATAGGATAGGATAGAGGATAGGATATGATACAGGATAGGATAGGATTGAGGATAGGATAGGATAGAGAATAGGATAGGATACATGGTATAATAGGGTAGAGGATAGGATAGGATAGAGGATTGAATAGTGGATTGGATAGGATAGAGGATAGGATAGGATAGAGCATACGATAGAGGATAGGATACGATAGAGAATACGATAGAGGATAGGATAGGATAGAGGATAGAATAGAGGATTGGATAGGATAGAGGATAGGATACGATAGAGGATAGGATAGGATAGAGGATAGGATTGGATACAGGATAGGATAGGATAGAGGATATGATAGGATAGAGGATAGGATAGGATAGAGGATAGGATACGATAGATGATACGATATTATAGAGGAAAGGATAGGATAGAGAAGAGGATAGGATATAGGATAGGATAGGATTGAGGATAGGGTAGAGGATTGGATAGGATAGAATATGGGATACGATAGAGGATAGGATAGGATAGAGGATAGGATAGGATAGAGGATAGGATACGATAGATGATACGATATTATAGAGGAAAGGATAGGATAGAGGATAAGATTGGATTGAGGATAGGATAGGATAGAGGATAGGATTGGATTGAGGATAGGATAGGATAGAGGATAGGATAGGATAGAGGATAGGATAGGATAGAAGATAGGATAGCATAGAGGATAGGATAGGATAGAGGAAAGGATAGGATTGAGGATAGCATAGAGGATTGGATAGGATAGAGGATAAGATAGGATAGTGGATAGGATAAGATAGAGGATAGGATAGAATAGAGGACAGGATAGGATAGAGGATAAGATAGGATAGTGGATAGGATAGGATAGTGGATAGGATAGGATAGAGCATACGATAGAGGATAGGATAGGATAGGATAGGATGGAGAATAGGATAGGATACATGGTATTATAGGGTAGAGGATAGGATAGGATAGAGGATTGAATAGTGGATTGGATAGGATAGAGGATAGGATAGGATAGAGCATACGATAGAGGATAGGATACGATAGAGAATACGATAGAGGATAGGATAGGATAGAGGATAGAATAGAGGATTGGATAGGATAGAGGATAGGATACGATAGAGGATAGGATAGGATAGAGGATAGGATTGGATACAGGATAGGATAGGATAGAGGATATGATAGGATAGAGGATAGGATAGGATAGAGGATAGGATACGATAGATGATACGATATTATAGAGGAAAGGATAGGATAGAGAAGAGGATAGGATATAGGATAGGATAGGATTGAGGATAGGGTAGAGGATTGGATAGGATAGAATATGGGATACGATAGAGGATAGGATAGGATAGAGGATAGGATAGGATAGAGGATAGGATACGATAGATGATACGATATTATAGAGGAAAGGATAGGATAGAGAAGAGGATAGGATATAGGATAGGATAGGAAAGAGGATAGGATAGGATAGAGCATTCGATAGAGGATAGGATAGGATAGGATAGGATGGAGAATAAGATAGGATACATGGTATTATAGGATAGAGGATAGGACAGGATAGAGGATAGGATAGAGGATAGGATAGGATAGAGGATAGGATAGGATACAGGATACGATGGAGGATAGGATAGGATAGAGGATAGGATAGGATAGAGAATAGGATACGATAGAGGATAGGATAGGATAGAGGATAGGATAGAGGATAGGATACGATAGATGATAGGATAGGATAGAGTATAGGATTGGATTGAGGATAGGATAGGATAGAGGATAGAATAGGATAGAGGATAGGGTAGCAAAGAGGATAGGAAAGGATTGAGTATAGGATAGGATTGAGGATAGGATAGGATTGAGGATAGGATAGAGGATAGGATAGGATGGAGCATACGATAGAGGATAGGATAGGATAGAGTATAGGATTGGATTGAGGATAGTATAGGATAGAGGGTAGGATAAGTTAGTGGATAGAATAGGATAGAGCATACGATAGAGGATAGGATAGGATAGGATAGGATAGAGAATAGGATAGGATACATGGTATTATAGGGTAGAGGATAGGATAGGATAGAGGATTGAATAGTGGATTGGATAGGATAGAGGATAGGATAGGATAGAGCATACGATAGAGGATAGGATAGAATAGAGGATAGGGGTAGCATAGAGGATAGGATAGGATAGAGGATATGATAGGATAAAGGATACGATATGGGATTGGATAGGATAGGGGATAGGATACGATAGAGGATAGGATAGGATAGAGGATAGGATAGGATAGAGAATAGGATATAGGATTGGATAGGATAGAGGATAGAATAGGATATAGGATACGATATGGGATTGGATAGGATAGAGGATAGGATACGATAGAGGATAGGATAGGATAGAGGATAGGATAGGATAGAGAATAGGATATAGGATTGGATAGGATAGAGGATAGGATAGGATACAGGATAGGATAGGATAGAGGATATGATAGGATAGAGGATAGGATAGGATAGAGGATAGGATACGATAGAGGATAGGATAGGATAGAGGATAGGATAGGATAGCGGAAAGGATAGGATAGAGTATAGAATAGGATACAGGATAAGATAGGATAGAGATTAGGATATGATAGAGTATAGGATAGGATAGAGGAGAGGATAGGGGATTGGATAGGATAGAGGATAGGATACTATAGAGAATAGGATATAGGATTGGATAGGATAGAGGATAGGATAGGATAGGATACAGGATAGGATAGGATAGAGGATACGATACGATAGAGGATAGAATAGGATAGAGGATATGATAGGACAGGGGATTGGATAGAATAGAGGATAGGATAGGATACAGGATAGGATAGGATAGAGGATATGATAGGATAGAGGATAGGATAGGATAGAGGATAGGATACGATAGAGGATAGGATAGGATAGAGGATAGGATAGGATAGCGGAAAGGATAGGATAGAGTATAGAATAGGATACAGGATAAGATAGGATAGAGATTAGGATATGATAGAGTATAGGATAGGATAGAGGAGAGGATAGGGGATTGGATAGGATAGAGGATAGGATAGGATATAGGATAGGATAGGATAGAGGGTAGGATAGGATAGAGGATAGGATAGGATAGAGGATAGGATAGGATAGAGAATAGGATATAGGATTGGATAGGATAGAGGATAGAATAGGATAGAGGATAGGATAGGATAGAGTATAGGATATGATAGAGGATAGGATAGGATAGAGGATAGGATAGGGTACAGGATAGGATAGGGGATTGGATGGGGACCGAGGGGATATGGGCTTAGTAGTGGTGACTCGGATCCACTACTAGGTATGCCACAGTGGTGGCGGTCATATCCCTAAAATCCTCTACGCTCCACCTCCTCGTGGTGGTCCCTGGGAACACCCATAGTTGTGTGTTGCTAACGGAGCGAGGGGTATTCCGCGGAAAGTAGTCCCAATGATGTATGAGGCGATGCCGGCGGGATCTTCGGATCCTGGCAGGGCCTCCCTTGCCGGTAAGGCTCACACGGAGGGATAAAAAACCGCGGAATGGGTCCTGCGATAACGACCGGGGAGGTCGCCGCAGTGCCCTTGCCGTAAACCGGTGGTCATGTTTTACCGGAACGGTGGTCTTGCCTTAATCGGCCGGGCCGCGAGGATGATAACCTCTATAAAAATCCCTAATGCCCTAAGCTTAGGTGCGCGGTGAGAGGGTACGCCCTGGCTACAGGGCGCGGCTGGTGGGGTACATCAGCCACTAGCGCACCATCTCTGGATACCTGGCGAACTCCAGTTGAAATTAGCCTTACCCGGGCAAGGAGGCTCTGCCCGGGCGGACGTGTTTTTTCCTGCCAATCTCGTGGGACCAGATATGGAATCGTATAATAAAAACCTTGATGTTGTGGGGGAGGCTGCCGATACGGCAGCAGCTGCGGCGGGGGAAGAGACGGCAGCGGTCACTGACGGGGAGGGGATGGCAACGATTACTGCCGGGGAGGACGCGGTCGTGGTCATCGCGGACGAGGACTCGGATGGGGATGAAACAATCATCTCCATCTCGAGCTCCGTCGGCTCGATCGTGACGCGCGGGGGCGCGGAGAAGCGGGGCGCGACATCTGGGGTCTCTGACCCCAAGCGTGCCCGGTTAGAGGGGGGGCAGCACACCCGCGGCGGGTCGGTGTCGCGGACGGACCCCGGGGAGGGCTCGTCGGGGACGCCCACCATGGATCTGGCCCTCGGCGGCCGCGCCGAGAGGAGTCAGACGAGGAGGGTGGATGACCTCATCGAGCTGGGTGGGAGGATGCCGACAGCGCAGCTAGTAGGGGAGGTGGAGGAGGCGATGTTGAGGGTGGAGAGAGTCTCCACCGTCTCAAAGGGCCTCAAGGGGGACCTGGCTAAAGACTTGCGGGATTGTTCTGCAGTCGCCAGGGCCCACTGCACCACCTTGATGCAGCGGTGCTTTACCGGGATGGCGTGGCAGGGTAGCCAGGAGGTGGCCCGCCTCCGCGAGCAGAACGCGGCCCTCGCGAAGGAGGCGGGTGACCTCCGGGCGAGGCTCCGGTCAATGGAGGCCGGGCGGCGGGCGAACACCGACAGCGGTCGCCGGGCGGGACATGCGCCAATAGGGGAAGCGCCCCCCGCCTCCTCGACAGCGGGGGTTCGTACGCGGGGGACGGAGGCGATGGGGTCGTCGGGGGAGGGAGTGGGAGTTTTGGACTCCGAAGCCCTGCTTCTCCGGGTCGGCGCGCTGATAACGGCCAGGAACCGGGAGCTAGAGGCCCGGATGGAGGAGCGGTTCCGGACGATTCTGGCCGGGTTGGCCCCGGCCCTCCGGGCGGAGGGTAAATCGGCGCGCGAGGCGACGCCGGTGGCTTCTCTGCCGGCGACGTCTGTCACCAAGGGGACTGGACCGGTGGTCGTGTCCAACGTGAGGGTGGTGCCCCCCGTTGTCATTCCGCCACCGGTCGTCCCGGCCTCGTGGATGGAGGTGACGAGCAAGGCGGCGAAGAGGGCCAAGAAGAAGATGGCCGCGGAGGAGGCTGCGGCGAGAGCAGCCGCGGCCGAGGCAGCTGCCGCCGCTTCACGGCTGCAGGCTGCGAGGGAGCCGAGGGCGGCGGGCGGCGCACGAGTGCAGGGCGGCGCGAGCGCGGCGAAGCCCGCCGCCGGGAGGGACGGTGGCCTGGGACGCACCCCCAGAACGGGAGCAGTGGCCATCACCATCCCCGAGAGCTGCAAGCTCACTTATTCGGAGGTGATGGCCAGGGCAAAAGAGAGGGTGGACCTCAAGGCTATCGGGATCGAGTCGGGGGTGCTTCCCAGGCGGTCGAAAACCGGCGGGATCCTCCTGGAGGTCAGGGGCACGGGGTGCCAGGAGAAGGCACGGGCCCTCTCCGGGAGGATCGCCGAGGCGCTTGGGGGGACCGGGGTTAAGGTCTCCCAGGCGGTCAAGCGCGGCGAGGTGCGCGTGGCGGGCCTGGACGACTCGGTGTCGCCCGGGGACGTAGCGGCGGCGCTGGCGGCGGCGGGGGGGTGTTCCGCGGCGGAGTTCCGGGTCGGCGAGATCCGCAGACCCGCCTCGGAGCAGGCGCTGGGCTCCTGTTGGGCCCAGGGCCCCCTCGCGGCCGTCAAGAAAGTGTTGGCGGGAGGCCGGCTGCTGGTCGGCTGGTCCTCGGCCCGCGTCGAGGCGCTGAGGGAGCGGCCCCTCCAATGCTTCCGTTGTTTGGAGACGGGGCACACGCGGGCGACATGCAAGAGCGCGGTCGACAGAGGCGCGATGTGCTACCGCTGCGGGGCGGCGGAGCACCGGGCTTCGGCCTGTAAGGCCGCCCCCAGGTGTCCGCTCTGCGCGGACCTGGGGAGACCATCGGGCCATAGATTCGGGGCCAAAGCGTGTGCCCCGGCTCCCAAGAGGGGCCGCGCGGCGACGAAAGAGAAGGGCGCGTCTGGGGCTGCATCCGCGCAGCGGCCGCAGACGGCGCCGGGGGCCCGGACCTCCCAGGGAGCGGACTCTGCAGAGCCCATGTTAGAGTAGGTACTTTTAATCCTACTCCGGTTCTGCAGGCGAACCTCAACCACTCGCGCGCGGCACAGGACCTGTTTGTCCAAGCCGTGCGCGAGTGGGGGGCTGGGCTGGCAGTTGCGGCGGAGCCGTACGCAATCCCCGAACACCCCTTCTGGGTGGGGGACGAGATCGGCTCCGTAGTAATAGTGGCGGGAAGCCGCCCCGGGTCCCCGTCGGTCTCCCTTCTGGAGCGGGGCGAGGGATTCGTGGCGGTGCAATGGGGGGACATCGCGGTTGTCGGGATCTACATCTCGCCGAGCTGTGGCCTCGATCAATTTCGGGGGTTCCTGGGCGGGCTGAACAGCTGCATCGCGCGGTGCAGCGCCCGCCCGGTTCTCGTTTTGGGAGACTTCAATGCCCACGCGGTATCGTGGGGGAGTCCCAGGACGACCACTAGGGGTAGCGAGGTGTTAACCTGGGCGGCCGGCCTGGATCTCCGGTTGATTAACCGGGGATCCACGCCGACGTGCGTGCGTCCGCAGGGGGTCTCGATTGTCGACCTGACATGGGGGACTCCCTCGGCCGTGCGCCGGGTGTCGGGATGGAGGGTGGCCGAGGAGATAGAGATTGCGTCAGACCATACGCCCATCGTCATGGACGTGTGGCCCACCCTCCACGCGCGGGATTCCCGGCCGGGCCGGGGGGACCGACGGCCGCGATGGGCCTTGAAGCGGCTGGACGCGGACGCGTTCGGGGCCGCGGTAGCCGCGGCGACATGGACGGGGCCGGCCCTGTCCGAGCTGGCGCCTGCGCAAGGGGCGAGGCGGCTGCGGGAGGTAATGACGGCGGTGTGCGACGCCGCCATGCCCCGCAGCCGGTTCGCCCCCAGGAGGGCGGCGTACTGGTGGTCCGCCGGCATTGCGGAGCTCCGGCGTGCCTGCAATGCCGCGCGGCGTCGGTACGGCCGAGCGCGTAGGAGGCGCGACGACGAGGAGGCGACGGCGAGGCTCGGCGGGGAGTACCGAGCCGCGCTCGGGGTTCTCCGCAGGGCTATCGCGCGGGCCAAGGCCGACGCGTGGTCGGAGCTCGTCGGCACGGTGGACTCCGATCCATGGGGGCGCCCGTACAAGCTTGTCATGAACAAGCTGCGCGCGTGGGCGCCTCCGGTGACGGAGTCGATGGACCCCCACCTGCTCGAGGGAGTGGTGGCGTCCCTCTTCCCGCGAGAGGGGGGACAACTGCGCCGCTCCCATTGGGAACAGGAGCCTCTCTCCTGGTCCGCAGAGTGGGAGGTGTCGGCCGGCGAGCTGGGTGAGGCGATGGCCAGGGCGCGGCGGGTGGGCCGCAAGGCCCCGGGCCCGGACGGGGTGCCGGGCCGCGCGTTGGTCTTGGCCCTGGAGGGGGGACTCGCCGCCGAACTCCGGCAGCTGTATAACGGCTGTCTGAGGGAGGGGGTGTTCCCCACGGAGTGGAAGTCGGGCAGGTTGGTCCTCCTTCCGAAGGGGGGCAAGTCCCGGGACTCGCCCTCAGGGTACCGGCCAATTTGTCTGCTGGACGAGGCGGGGAAGTTGTTCGAGCGCGTACTCGTTGGACGCCTCGTCCGGCACCTGTCGGCGGGAGGGGTCCCCGATCTGAGCGGGGTTCAATTCGGCTTCCGGGAGGGTCTCTCCACCGTCGACGCTATTCGGCGGGTGAGGGCTCTCTCGGAGGCCTGTACGAGGGGGGGCGGTGTTGCGTTGGCGATATCCTTGGATATCGCTAACGCGTTCAACACCGTCCCCTGGGATCGGATAATGGAGGCCCTGGTCTTCCACCGGGTGCCGCTGTATCTCAGAAGGGTGATTGGGAGCTATCTCTCCGACAGGGGTATAGAGTATCCCGGCCGGTACGGGATGGTGCGCAGGGGCGTCGTGCGCGGGGTTCCGCAGGGCTCGGTGTTGGGCCCGTTGCTGTGGAATCTTGCGTACGATCTTGTCCTGCGGGAGGAGATGCCTCCCGGGGTCAGCCTGACGTGTTACGCCGACGACACGCTGGTATTGGCCACCGGGAGGTATGCGAAGGAGGCCATCTGCCTGGCGGAGCGCGGCGCGTGGCGCGCGGTGCGCGCGATCCGGTCGCTGGGCCTAGAGGTGTCCGTCGAGAAAACCAGGGCCATGTGGTTTCTCCGCTCGGCCCGGTTGGCGGCGCCTCCCCAGTGCTGGATCTGCGTGGGGGAGGGGATGGTCAAGGTCGGGTCCCAGATGCGGTACCTGGGACTCGAGCTTGACGGCCGGTGGCGTTTTGACCGCCACCTTGAGTCGCTGGCGCCCCGGGCGGAGAGGGCGACCGCTGCGCTCGGTCGCCTTCTCCCGAATCTCGGGGGACCCTGTGGACGGGTGCGTCGTCTGTTCGCGGTGGTGGTGCGAGTTTTGGTCCTGTACGGAGCCCCTGTGTGGGCGCGCGATGTCTTGGCTAGGGGGCGCAGTGGCGGCACACGGTCGCTGCTGCGTCGCATCGAGCGCAGGCTGGCCATAGGCATCGTGCGGGGGTACCGCACCATTTCATACGCGACGGCGATGGTGATGTCGGGGCTGATCCCCCTCGAGCTGGAGGCCCGCGTGTTGGCGGATGTGCATACGCACTCCAGGGAACTCCGGCTCCGGGGGGTGGCCCCGGATCAGGCGCGGCTCATGGTGGATGAGCTCAGGCGACATGCTCGGCGGCACGCAGCCCGGGAGTGGCGCGATAGCCTTCCCGGGACGAGGGAGGGCGAGAGGCGGGCCGTTCGGGCCATCCTCCCGGTGTTCGATCAATGGAACAGGGGATGGATGGGGCATAGGGTCTCCTACCGTGTGACGCAGGTGATGAGCGGGCACGGGTGCTTCGGCGACTACCTGTGTCGCATCGGGAGGGAGACCGAGGAGGCGTGTCACCACTGCGGCGAGCCGCGGGACACGGCGCAACACACTCTGGAGGAGTGTCCGGCATGGGGGGGAGAGCGCCGTGCCCTGCGGCGCGCGGTGGGCCACGACCTCTCGCTCCCGGCTGTCGTCGCTGCGGCAGCCGGTGGAGAGGAGGCGTGGAGGGGGTTCGCTTCCTTCTGCGAGCGGGTTATGCTGCGGAAGGAGGCTGCGGAACGGGATCGGGAGCGTAATCACGATCCCGGCCGAAGGGGGGGGAGGCGGCGCAGGGTACGCCCCGGGGGCGTACCCCCGTTGCGACGCCTCTGACGCGAGCGGGGACGCCCTTGATGATCTCGAGGCGGGGGATCGGATATCCCCTTACACTCGGTCACCAACGGCGTCCCCGGAGGCCGCCGGGCATCTCGAGCGGGGGCTCGGATGCTCATCGGGCGGCCTAACAGGGGGGAAGGCGCCACGTCGTCCGTTGCGTGGTGCCTTCGGATAGAGTAGGTACGGGAGGGGGCCGCGTCCCCCCCTGGGTGGTATGCTAAGGCGGGGGCACACCGGATTGACATGCGCGCGCAGAGCACGGGTGCCCCCAGGAGTCTAGGGACGGACGGGGAGGAGTTAGTGGGTATACTCGGCGTTGCACCAACCAGCCGAGGAGTCCCACATAACCCGGACCACCCCCCCCGGGGGGGGGTCGGGTATCCGTAACGAGATTACCTCCTCGGAAAAAAAAAAAAAAAAAAAAAAAAATAGGATAGGGGATTGGATAGAATGGAGGATAGGATAGGGTACAGGATAGGATAGGATAGAGGATAGGATAGGATAGAGGATAGGATAGGATAGAGGATAGGATAGGATACAGCATAGGATAGGATAGAGGATAGGATAGGATAGAGCATAGGATAGGATAGAGGATAGGATAGGATAGAGGATAGGATAGGATAGAGGATAGGATTGGATAGAGGATAGGATAGGATAGAGGATAGGATTGGATAGAGGATAGGATAGGATAGAGGATAGGATAGGATAGAGGATATGATAGGATAGGGGATTGGATAGAATAGAGGATAGGATAGGATACAGGATAGGATAGGATAGAGGATATGATAGGATAGAGGATAGGATAGGATAGAGGATAGGATAGGATAGAGGATACGATAGGATAGAGGATAGGATAGGATAGAGGATAGGATAGGATAGGATAGATGATATTATAGTAAAGAGGATAGGATATGATAGAGGATAGGATACGGGACTGGATAGGATACAGGATAGGATAGGATAGAGCATACGATAGAGGATAGGCTAGGATAGAAGATAGGATAGGATAGAAGAGAGGATAGGATAGAGGATAGTATAAAATAGAAGATAGGATAGAATAGAGGACAGGATAGGATAGAGGATAGGATACGATAGAGGATAAGATTGGATTGAGGATAGGATAGGATAGAGGATAGGATTGGATTGAGGATAGGATAGGATAGAGGATAGAATAGGATAGAGGATAGGATAGCATAGAGGATAGGATAGCATAGAGGATAGGATAGGATGGAGGATAGGATAGGATTGAGGATAGGATAGGATAGAGAATAGGATACGATAGAAGATACGATATTATAGAGGATAGCATAGGACAGAGGATAGGATAGGGGATTGGATAGGATAGAGGATAGAATACGATAGAGGATAGGATAGGATAGAGGAGAGGATAGGATAGAGGATAAGATTGGATTGAGGATAGGATAGGATAGAGGATAGGATTGGATTGAGGATAGGATAGGATAGAGGATAGGATAGGATAGAGGATAGGATAGGATAGAAGATAGGATAGCATAGAGGATAGGATAGGATAGAGGAAAGGATAGGATTGAGGATAGCATAGAGGATTGGATAGGATAGAGGATAAGATAGGATAATGGATAGGATAAGATAGAGGATAGGATAGAATAGAGGACAGGATAGGATAGAGGATAAGATAGGATAGTGGATAGGATAGGATAGTGGATAGGATAAGATAGAGCATACGATAGAGGATAGGATAGGATAGGATAGGATGGAGAATAGGATAGGATACATGGTATTATAGGGTAGAGGATAGGATAGGATAGAGGATTGAATAGTGGATTGGATAGGATAGAGGATAGGATAGGATAGAGCATACGATAGAGGATAGGATACGATAGAGCATACGATAGAGGATAGGATAGGATAGAGGATAGGATTGGATAGAGGATAGGATACGATAGATGATACGATATTATAGAGGAAAGGATAGGATAGAGAAGAGGATAGGATATAGGATAGGATAGGATTGAGGATAGGGTAGAGGATTGGATAGGATAGAATATGGGATACGATAGAGGATAGGATAGGATAGAGGATAGGGTACGATAGATGATACGATATTATAGAGGAAAGGATAGGATAGAGAAGAGGATAGGATATAGGATAGGATAGGAAAGAGGATAGGATAGGATAGAGCATACGATAGAGGATAGGATAGGATAGAGGATAGGATAGGATACAGAATAGGATAGGATAGAGGATACGATAGGATAGAGGATAGGATATGGTAGGGGATAGAATAGGATTGAGGATAGGATAGGATAGTGGATAGGATAGGATAGAGCATACGATAGAGGATAGGATAGGATAGGATAGGATGGAGAATAAGATAGGATACATGGTATTATAGGATAGAGGATAGGACAGGATAGAGGATAGGATAGGGGATTGGATAGGATAGAGGATAGGATAGGATAGAGGATACGATGGAGGATAGGATAGGATAGAGGATAGGATAGGATAGAGAATAGAATACGATAGAGGATAGGATAGGATAGAGGATAGGATAGAGGATAGGATACGATAGATGATAGGATAGGATAGAGTATAGGATTGGATTGAGGATAGGATATTATAGAGGATAGAATAGGATAGAGGATAGGATAGCAAAGAGGATAGGAAAGGATTGAGGATAGGATAGGATTGAGGATAGGATAGGATTGAGGATAGGATAGAGGATAGGATAGGATGGAGCATACGATAGAGAATAGGATAGGATAGAGTATAGGATTGGATTGAGGATAGTATAGGATAGAGGATAGGATAGGATAGTGGATAGAATAGGATAGAGCATACGATAGAGGATAGGATAGGATAGGATAGGATAGAGAATAGGATAGGATACATGGTATTATAGGGTAGAGGATAGGATAGGATAGAGGATTGAATAGTGGATTGGATAGGATAGAGGATAGGATAGGATAGAGCATACGATAGAGGATAGGATAGAATAGAGGATAGGATAGCATAGAGGATAGGATAGGATAGAGGATATGATAGGATAAAGGATACGATATGGGATTGGATAGGATAGAGGATAGGATACGATAGAGGATAGGATAGGATAGAGGATAGGATAGGATAGAGAATAGGATATAGGATTGGATAGGATAGAGGATAGAATAGGATATAGGATACGATATGGGATTGGATAGGATAGAGGATAGGATACGATAGAGGATAGGATAGGATAGAGGATAGGATAGGATAGGGAATAGGATATAGGATTGGATAGGATAGAGGATAGTATAGGATACAGGATAGGATAGGATAGAGGATACGATACGATAGAGGATAGGATAGGATAGAGGATATGATAGGATAGGGGATTGGATAGAATAGAGGATAGGATAGGATACAGGATAGGATAGGATAGAGGATATGATAGGATAGAGGATAGGATAGGATAGAGGATAGGATACGATAGAGGATAGGATAGGATAGAGGATAGGATAGGATAGCGGAAAGGATAGGATAGAGTATAGAATAGGATACAGGATAAGATAGGATAGAGATTAGGATATGATAGATTATAGGATAGGATAGAGGAGAGGATAGGGGATTGGATAGGATAGAGGATAGGATAGGATAGAGAATAGGATATAGGATAGAGGATAGGATAGGATAGGATACAGGATAGGATAGGATAGAGGATACGATACGATAGAGGATAGGATAGGATAGAGGATATGATAGGACAGGGGATTGGATAGAATAGAGGATAGGATAGGATACAGGATAGGATAGGATAGAGGATATGATAGGATAGAGGATAGGATAGGATAGAGGATAGGATACGATAGAGGATAGGATAGGATAGAGGATAGGATAGGATAGCGGAAAGGATAGGATAGAGTATAGAATAGGATACAGGATAAGATAGGATAGAGATTAGGATATGATAGAGTATAGGATAGGATAGAGGAGAGGATAGGGGATTGGATAGGATAGAGGATAGGATAGGATATAGGATAGGATAGGATAGAGGGTAGGATAGGAAAGAGGATAGGATAGGATAGAGGATAGGATAGGATAGAGAATAGGATATAGGATTGGATAGGATAGAGGATAGAATAGGATAGAGGATAGGATAGGATAGAGTATAGGATATGATAGAGGATAGGATAGGATAGAGGATAGGATAGGGTACAGGATAGGATAGGGGATTGGATAGAATGGAGGATAGGATAGGGTACAGGATAGGATAGGATAGAGGATATGATAGGATAGAGGATAGGATAGGATAGAGGATAGGATAGGATAGAGGATAGGATGGGATAGAGGATAGGATAGGATAGAGGATTCGATAGGATTGAGGATAGGATAGGATAGAGGATAGGATAGGGGATTGGATAGGATAGGATAGAGAATAGGGTAGGATAGAGGATACAATAGTATAGAGGATAGGATAGGATAGGATAGAGGATATGATAGGATAGGATAGAGGATAGGATAGGATAGAGGATAGGATAGGATACAGCATAGGATAGGATAGAGGATAGGATAGGATAGAGCATAGGATAGAATAGAGGATAGGATAGGATAGAGGATATGATAGGATAGGATAGAGGATAG
This sequence comes from Halictus rubicundus, assembly GCF_050948215.1. NCBI lineage: Eukaryota > Metazoa > Arthropoda > Insecta > Hymenoptera > Halictidae > Halictus > Halictus rubicundus. The sequence goes on from NW_027488791.1 coordinate 186,178, forward strand.
GATTGGAAAGAGGATAGGATAGGATAGAGGATAGGATAGGATAGAGGATGGGATAGAGGACTGGATAGGATAGAGGATAGGATAGGATAGAGGATAGCATAGGATAGAGGATGCGATATAGGATTGGATAGGATAGAGGATAGGATACGATAGAGGATAGGATAGAATAGAGGATGGGATAGCACAGAGGATAGGATAGGATAGAGGATATGATAGGATAGAGGATACGATATGGGATTGGATAGGATAGAGGATAGGATACGATAGATGATACGATATTATAGAGGAAAGGATAGGATAGAGAAGAGGATAGGATATAGGATAGGATAGGAAAGAGGATAGGATAGGATAGAGCATACGATAGAGGATAGGATAGGATAGAGGATAGGATAGGATAGAGAATAGGATAGGATAGAGGATAGGATAGGATAGAGGATAGGATAGGATAGAGGATAGGATAGGATAGAGGATATGATAGGATAGAGGATACGATATGGGATTGGATAGGATAGAGGATAGGATACGATAGAGGATAGGATAGGATAGAGGATAGGATAGGATAGAGAATAGGATATAGGATTGGATAGGATAGAGGATAGGATAGGATAGAGGATAGGATAGGTTAGAGGATACGATATAGGATTGGATAGGAGAGAGGATAGGATACGATAGAGGATAGGATCGAATAGAGGATAGGATAGGATAGAGGATAGGATAGGATACAGGATAGGATAGGATAGAGGATACGATATGGGATTGGATAGGATAGAGGATAGGATACGATAGAGGATAGGATAGGATAGGGGATAGGATAGGATAGAGAATAGGATAGAGGATAGGATACGATAGAGCATACGATAGAGGATAGGATAGGATAGAGGATAGAATAGAGGATTTTATAGGATAGAGGATAGGATACGATAGAGGATAGGATAGGATAGAGGATAGGATAGGATAGAGGATAGGATAGGATAGAGGGTAGGATAGGTTCGAGGATACGATATAGGATTCGATAGGATAGAGGATAGGATACGATAGAGGATAGGATAGAATAGAGGATAGGATAGGATAGAGGATATGATAGGATAGAGGATACGATATGGGATTGGATAGGATAGAGGATAGGATACGATAGAGGATAGGATAGGATAGAGGATAGGATAGGATAGAGAATAGGATATAGGATTGGATAGGATAGAGGATAGAATAGGATATAGGATACGATATGGGATTGGATAGGATAGAGGATAGGATACGATAGAGGATAGGATAGGATAGAGGATAGGATAGGATAGAGGATAGGATAGGATAGAGGATAGGATAGGATAGAGGATAGGATAGGTTAGAGGATACGATATAGGATTGGATACGATAGAGGATAGGATACGATAGAGGATAGGATCGAATAGAGGATAGGATAGGATAGAGGATAGGATAGGATACAGGATAGGATCGAATAGAGGATAGGATAGGATAGAGGATAGGATAGGATACAGGATAGGATAGGATAGAGGATACGATATGGGATTGGATAGGATAGAGGATAGGATACGATAGAGGATAGGATAGGATAGAGGATAGGATAGGATAGAGAATAGGATATAGGATTGGATAGGATAGAGGATAGAATAGGATATAGGATACGATATGGGATTGGATAGGATAGAGGATAGGATACGATAGAGGATAGGATAGGATAGAGGACAGGATAGGATAGAGGATAGGATAGGATAGAGGATAGGATAGGATAGAGGATAGGATAGGATAGAGGATAGGATAGGATAGAGGATAGGATAGGATAGAGGATAGGATAGGATAGAGGATAGGATAGGATAGAGGATACGATATAGGATTGGATAGGTTAGAGGATAGGATAGAGGATAGGATAGGATAGAGGATAGGATAGGATAGAGGATAGGATAGGATAGAGGATAGGATAGGATAGAGGATAGGATAGGATAGAGGATAGGATAGGATAGAGGATACGATATAGGATTGGATAGGTTAGAGGATAGGATAGAATAGAGGATAGGATAGGATAGAGGATAGGATAGGATAGAGGATATGATAGGATAGAGGGTAGGATAGGGTACAGGATAGGATAGGGGATTTTATAGAATGGAGGATAGGATAGGGTACAGGATAGGATAGGATAGAGTATATGATAGGATAGAGGATAGGATAGGATAGAGGATAGGATAGGATAGAGGATAGGATAGGATAGAGGATAGGATAGGATAGAGGATTCGATAGGATTGAGGATAGGATAGGATAGAGAATAGGGTAGGATAGAGGATACAATAGTATAGAGGATAGGATAGGATACAGGATAGGATAGGATAGAGGATATGATAGGATAGGATAGAGGATAGGATAGGATAGAGGATAGGATAGGATAGAGGATAGGATAGGATAGAGGATAGGATAGGATAGAGGATAGGATAGGATAGAGGATAGGATAGGATAGAGGATAGGATAGGATAGAGGATACGATATAGGATTGGATAGGTTAGAGGATAGGATAGAATAGAGGATAGGATAGGATAAAGGATAGGATAGGGTACAGGATAGGATAGGGGATTTTATAGAATGGAGGATAGGATAGGGTACAGGATAGGATAGGATAGAGGATATGATAGGATAGAGGATAGGATAGGATAGAGGATAGGATAGGATAGAGGATAGGATAGGATAGAGGATAGGATAGGATAGAGGATTCGATAGGATTGAGGATAGGATAGGATAGAGGATAGGATAGGGGATTGGATAGGATAGGATAGAGAATAGGGTAGGATAGAGGATACAATAGTATAGAGGATAGGATAGGATACAGGATAGGATAGGATAGAGGATATGATAGGATAGGATAGAGGATAGGATAGGATAGAGGATAGGATAGGATAGAGGATAGGATAGGATAGAGGATAGGATAGGATACAGCATAGGATAGGATAGAGGATAGGATAGGATAGAGCATAGGATAGGATAGAGGATAGGATAGGATAGAGGATAGGATAGGATAGAGGATAGGATTGGATAGAGGATAGGATAGGATAGAGGATAGGATAGGATAGAGGATATGATAGGATAGGGGATTGGATAGAATAGAGGATAGGATAGGATACAGGATAGGATAGGATAGAGGATATGATAGGATAGAGGATAGGATAGGATAGAGGATAGGATAGGATAGAGGATACGATAGGATAGAGGATAGGATAGGATAGAGGATAGGATAGGATAGGATAGATGATATTATAGTAAAGAGGATAGGATATGATAGAGGATAGGATACGGGACTGGATAGGATAGAGGATAGGATAGGATAGAGGATAGGATAGGATAGAGGATAGGATAGGATAGAGGATAGGATAGGATAGAGGATAGGATAGGATAGAGGATAGGATAGGATAGAGGATAGGATAGGATAGAGGATAGGATAGGATAGAGGATACGATATAGGATTGGATAGGTTAGAGGATAGGATAGAATAGAGGATAGGATAGGATAGAGGATAGGATAGGATAGAGGATATGATAGGATAGAGGGTAGGATAGGGTACAGGATAGGATAGGGGATTTTATAGAATGGAGGATAGGATAGGGTACAGGATAGGATAGGATAGAGGATATGATAGGATAGAGGATAGGATAGGATAGAGGATAGGATAGGATAGAGGATAGGATAGGATAGAGGATAGGATAGGATAGAGGATTCGATAGGATTGAGGATAGGATAGGATAGAGAATAGGGTAGGATAGAGGATACAATAGTATAGAGGATAGGATAGGATACAGGATAGGATAGGATAGAGGATATGATAGGATAGGATAGAGGATAGGATAGGATAGAGGATAGGATAGGATAGAGGATAGGATAGGATAGAGGATAGGATAGGATAGAGGATAGGATAGGATAGAGGATAGGATAGGATAGAGGATAGGATAGGATAGAGGATAGGATAGGATAGAGGATAGGATAGGATAGAGGATACGATATAGGATTGGATAGGTTAGAGGATAGGATAGAATAGAGGATAGGATAGGATAGAGGATAGGATAGGATAGAGGATATGATAGGATAGAGGGTAGGATAGGGTACAGGATAGGATAGGGGATTTTATAGAATGGAGGATAGGATAGGGTACAGGATAGGATAGGATAGAGGATATGATAGGATAGAGGATAGGATAGGATAGAGGATAGGATAGGATAGAGGATAGGATAGGATAGAGGATAGGATAGGATAGAGGATTCGATAGGATTGAGGATAGGATAGGATAGAGAATAGGGTAGGATAGAGGATACAATAGTATAGAGGATAGGATAGGATACAGGATAGGATAGGATAGAGGATATGATAGGATAGGATAGAGGATAGGATAGGATAGAGGATAGGATAGGATAGAGGATAGGATAGGATAGAGGATAGGATAGGATAGAGGATAGGATAGGATAGAGGATACGATATAGGATTGGATAGGTTAGAGGATAGGATAGAATAGAGGATAGGATAGGATAAAGGATAGGATAGGGTACAGGATAGGATAGGGGATTTTATAGAATGGAGGATAGGATAGGGTACAGGATAGGATAGGATAGAGGATATGATAGGATAGAGGATAGGATAGGATAGAGGATAGGATAGGATAGAGGATAGGATAGGATAGAGGATAGGATAGGATAGAGGATAGGATAGGATAGAGGATTCGATAGGATTGAGGATAGGATAGGATAGAGGATAGGATAGGGGATTGGATAGGATAGGATAGAGAATAGGGTAGGATAGAGGATACAATAGTATAGAGGATAGGATAGGATACAGGATAGGATAGGATAGAGGATATGATAGGATAGGATAGAGGATAGGATAGGATAGAGGATAGGATAGGATAGAGGATAGGATAGGATAGAGGATAGGATAGGATACAGCATAGGATAGGATAGAGGATAGGATAGGATAGAGCATAGGATAGGATAGAGGATAGGATAGGATAGAGGATAGGATAGGATAGAGGATAGGATTGGATAGAGGATAGGATAGGATAGGATAGAGGATATGATAGGATAGGGGATTGGATAGAATAGAGGATAGGATAGGATACAGGATAGGATAGGATAGAGGATATGATAGGATAGAGGATAGGATAGGATAGAGGATAGGATAGGATAGAGGATACGATAGGATAGAGGATAGGATAGGATAGAGGATAGGATAGGATAGGATAGATGATATTATAGTAAAGAGGATAGGATATGATAGAGGATAGGATACGGGACTGGATAGGATAGAGGATAGGATAGGATAGAGGATAGGATAGGATAGAGGATAGGATAGGATAGAGGATAGGATAGGATAGAGGATAGGATAGGATAGAGGATAGGATAGGATAGAGGATAGGATAGGATAGAGGATAGGATAGGATAGAGGATAGGATAGGATAGAGGATAGGATAGGATAGAGGATACGATATAGGATTGGATAGGTTAGAGGATAGGATAGAATAGAGGATAGGATAGGATAGAGGATAGGATAGGATAGAGGATATGATAGGATAGAGGGTAGGATAGGGTACAGGATAGGATAGGGGATTTTATAGAATGGAGGATAGGATAGGGTACAGGATAGGATAGGATAGAGGATATGATAGGATAGAGGATAGGATAGGATAGAGGATAGGATAGGATAGAGGATAGGATAGGATAGAGGATAGGATAGGATAGAGGATTCGATAGGATTGAGGATAGGATAGGATAGAGAATAGGGTAGGATAGAGGATACAATAGTATAGAGGATACAATAGTATAGAGGATAGGATAGGATACAGGATAGGATAGGATAGAGGATATGATAGGATAGGATAGAGGATAGGATAGGATAGAGGATAGGATAGGATAGAGGATAGGATAGGATAGAGGATAGGATAGGATAGAGGATAGGATAGGATAGAGGATAGGATAGGATAGAGGATAGGATAGGATAGAGGATACGATATAGGATTGGATAGGTTAGAGGATAGGATAGGATAGAGGATAGGATAGGGTACAGGATAGGATAGGGGATTTTATAGAATGGAGGATAGGATAGGGTACAGGATAGGATAGGATAGAGGATATGATAGGATAGAGGATAGGATAGGATAGAGGATAGGATAGGATAGAGGATAGGATAGGATAGAGGATAGGATAGGGGACTGGATAGGATAGAGGATAGGATAGGATAGAGGATAGGATAGGATAGAGGATAGGATAGGTTAGAGGATACGATATAGGATTGGATAGGATAGAGGATAGGATACGATAGAGGATAGGATCGAATAGAGGATAGGATAGGATAGAGGATAGGATAGGATACAGGATAGGATAGGATAGAGGATACGATATGGGATTGGATAGGATAGAGGATAGGATAGGATAGAGGATAGGACAGGATAGAGCATACGATAGAGGATAGGATAGGATAGAGGATAGGATATGATAGAGGATACTATAGGATATGAGATTGGATAGGATAGAGGATAGGATAGGATAGATAATAAGATAGGATAGAGGATAGGATAGGATTGAGGATAGGATAGGATAGAGCATACGATAGAGGACAGGATAGGATAGAGGATAGGATATGATAGAGGATAGGATAGGATATGAGATTGGATAGGATAGAGGATAGGATAGGATAGAGGATAGGATAGGATAGAGGATAGGATTGGATTGAGGATAGGATAGAGGATTGGATAGGATAGAAGATAGGATACGATATAGGATAGTACATGATAGAGGATAGGATAGGATATGAGATTGGATAGGATATGAGATTGGATAGGATAGAGGATAGGATAGGATAGAGGATAGGATAGGATAGGATAGGATAGAGGATAGTATAGGATAGAGGATAGGATACGATAGAGGATAGGATAGAATAGAGGACAGGATAGGATAGAGGATAAGATAGGATAGAGGATAGGATAGAGGATAGGATAGGATAGAGGATAGGATATGATACAGGATAGGATAGGATTGAGGATAGGATAGGATAGAGGATAGGATATGATACAGGATAGGATAAAATAGAAGATAGGATAGAATAGAGGACAGGATAGGATAGAGGATAGGATACGATAGAAGATACGATATTATAGAGGATAGGATAGGACAGAGGATAGGATAGGGGATTGGATAGGATAGAGGATAGGATAGGATAGAGGAAAGGATAGGATAGAGGATAAGATTGGATTGAGGATAGGATAGGATAGAGGATAGGATTGGATTGAGGATAGGATAGGATAGAGGATAGGATAGGATAGAGGATAGGATAGGATAGAAGATAGGATAGCATAGAGGATAGGATAGGATAGAGGACAGGATAGGATAGAGGATAAGATAGGATAGTGGATAGGATAGGATAGTGGATAGGATAGGATAGAGCATACGATAGAGGATAGGATACGATAGAGAATACGATAGAGGATAGGATAGGATAGAGGATAGAATAGAGGATTGGATAGGATAGAGGATAGGATACGATAGAGGATAGGATAGGATAGAGGATAGGATTGGATACAGGATAGGATAGGATAGAGGATATGATAGGATAGAGGATAGGATAGGATAGAGGATAGGATACGATAGATGATACGATATTATAGAGGAAAGGATAGGATAGAGAAGAGGATAGGATATAGGATAGGATAGGATTGAGGATAGGGTAGAGGATTGGATAGGATAGAATATGGGATACGATAGAGGATAGGATAGGATAGAGGATAGGATAGGATAGAGAAGAGGATAGGATATAGGATAGGATAGGAAAGAGGATAGGATAGGATAGAGCATACGATAGAGGATAGGATAGGATAGGATAGGATGGAGAATAAGATAGGATACATGGTATTATAGGATAGAGGATAGGACAGGATAGAGGATAGGATAGGGGATTGGATAGGATAGAGGATAGGATAGGATAGAGGATACGATGGAGGATAGGATAGGATAGAGGATAGGATAGGATAGAGAATAGGATACGATAGAGGATAGGATGGGATAGAGGATAGGATAGAGGATAGGATACGATAGATGATAGGATAGGATAGAGTATAGGATTGGATTGAGGATAGGATAGGATAGAGGATAGAATAGGATAGAGGATAGGATAGCAAAGAGGATAGGAAAGGATTGAGGATAGGATAGGATTGAGGATAGGATAGGATTGAGGATAGGATAGAGGATAGGATAGGATGGAGCATACGATAGAGGATAGGATAGGATAGAGTATAGGATTGGATTGAGGATAGTATAGGATAGAGGATAGGATAGGATAGTGGATAGAATAGGATAGAGCATACGATAGAGGATAGGATAGGATAGGATAGGATAGAGAATAGGATAGGATACATGGTATTATAGGGTAGAGGATAGGATAGGATAGAGGATTGAATAGTGGATTGGATAGGATAGAGGGTAGGATAGGATAGAGGATAGGATAGGATAGAGGATAGGATAGGATAGAGAATAGGATATAGGATTGGATAGGATAGAGGATAGAATAGGATAGAGGATAGGATAGGATAGAGTATAGGATATGATAGAGGATAGAATAGAGGATTGGATAGGATAGAAGATAGGATACGATATAGGATAGGACATGATAGAGGATAGGATAGGATATGAGATTGGATAGGATATGAGATTGGATAGTATAGAGGATAGGATAGGATAGAGGATAGGATAGGATAGGATAGGATAGAGGATAGGATAGGATAGAGGATAGGATAGGTTAGAGGATACGATATAGGATTGGATAGGATAGAGGATAGGATACGATAGAGGATAGGATCGAATAGAGGATAGGATAGGATAGAGGATAGGATAGGATACAGGATAGGATAGGATAGAGGATACGATATGGGATTGGATAGGATAGAGGATAGGATAGGATAGAGGATAGGACAGGATAGAGCATACGATAGAGGATAGGATAGGATAGAGGATAGGATATGATAGAGGATACTATAGGATATGAGATTGGATAGGATAGAGGATAGGATAGGATAGATAATAAGATAGGATAGAGGATAGGATAGGATTGAGGATAGGATAGGATAGAGCATACGATAGAGGACAGGATAGGATAGAGGATAGGATATGATAGAGGATAGGATAGGATATGAGATTGGATAGGATAGAGGATAGGATAGGATAGAGGATAGGATAGGATAGAGGATAGGATAGAATAGAGGACAGGATAGGATAGAGGATAAGATAGGATAGAGGATAGGATAGAGGATAGGATAGGATAGAGGATAGGATATGATACAGGATAGGATAGGATTGAGGATAGGATAGGATAGAGGATAGGATATGATACAGGATAGGATAAAATAGAAGATAGGATAGAATAGAGGACAGGATAGGATAGAGGATAGGATACGATAGAAGATACGATATTATAGAGGATAGGATAGGACAGAGGATAGGATAGGGGATTGGATAGGATAGAGGATAGGATAGGATAGAGGAGAGGATAGGATAGAGGATAAGATTGGATTGAGGATAGGATAGGATAGAGGATAGGATTGGATTGAGGATAGGATAGGATAGAGGATAGGATAGGATAGAGGATAGGATAGGATAGAAGATAGGATAGCATAGAGGATAGGATAGGATAGAGGACAGGATAGGATAGAGGATAAGATAGGATAGTGGATAGGATAGGATAGTGGATAGGATAGGATAGAGCATACGATAGAGGATAGGATAGGATGGAGAATAGGATAGGATACATGGTATTATAGGGTAGAGGATAGGATAGGATAGAGGATTGAATAGTGGATTGGATAGGATAGAGCATACGATAGAGGATAGGATACGATAGAGAATACGATAGAGGATAGGATAGGATAGAGGATAGAATAGAGGATTGGATAGGATAGAGGATAGGATACGATAGAGGATAGGATAGGATAGAGGATAGGATTGGATACAGGATAGGATAGGATAGAGGATATGATAGGATAGAGGATAGGATAGGATAGAGGATAGGATACGATAGATGATACGATATTATAGAGGAAAGGATAGGATAGAGAAGAGGATAGGATATAGGATAGGATAGGATTGAGGATAGGGTAGAGGATTGGATAGGATAGAATATGGGATACGATAGAGGATAGGATAGGATAGAGGATAGGATAGGATAGAGAAGAGGATAGGATATAGGATAGGATAGGAAAGAGGATAGGATAGGATAGAGCATACGATAGAGGATAGGATAGGATAGGATAGGATGGAGAATAAGATAGGATACATGGTATTATAGGATAGAGGATAGGACAGGATAGAGGATAGGATAGGGGATTGGATAGGATAGAGGATAGGATAGGATAGAGGATACGATGGAGGATAGGATAGGATAGAGGATAGGATAGGATAGAGAATAGGATACGATAGAGGATAGGATAGGATAGAGGATAGGATAGAGGATAGGATACGATAGATGATAGGATAGGATAGAGTATAGGATTGGATTGAGGATAGGATAGGATAGAGGATAGAATAGGATAGAGGATAGGATAGGAAAGGATTGAGGATAGGATAGGATTGAGGATAGGATAGGATTGAGGATAGGATAGAGGATAGGATAGGATGGAGCATACGATAGAGGATAGGATAGGATAGAGTATAGGATTGGATTGAGGATAGTATAGGATAGAGGATAGGATAGGATAGTGGATAGAATAGGATAGAGCATACGATAGAGGATAGGATAGGATAGGATAGGATAGAGAATAGGATAGGATACATGGTATTATAGGGTAGAGGATAGGATAGGATAGAGGATTGAATAGTGGATTGGATATGATAGAGGGTAGGATAGGATAGAGGATAGGATAGGATAGAGGATAGGATAGGATAGAGAATAGGATATAGGATTGGATAGGATAGAGGATAGAATAGGATAGAGGATAGGATAGGATAGAGTATAGGATATGATAGAGGATAGGATAGAGGATTGGATAGGATAGAAGATAGGATACGATATAGGATAGGACATGATAGAGGATAGGATAGGATATGAGATTGGATAGGATATGAGATTGGATAGGATAGAGGATAGGATAGGATAGAGGATAGGATAGGATAGGATAGGATAGAGGATAGTATAGGATAGAGGATAGGATACGATAGAGGATAGGATAGAATAGAGGACAGGATAGGATAGAGGATAAGATAGGATAGAGGATAGGATAGAGGATAGGATAGGATAGAGGATAGGATATGATACAGGATAGGATAGGATTGAGGATAGGATAGGATAGAGAATAGGATAGGATACATGGTATAATAGGGTAGCTGATCGGATAGGATAGAGGATTGGATAGGGGATTGGATAGGATAGAGGATAGGATATGATAGAGCATACGATAGAGGATAGGCTAGGATAGAAGATAGGATAGGATAGAGGAGAGGATAGGATAGAGGATAGGATAAAATTGAAGATAGGATAGAATAGAGGACAGGATATAATAGAGGATAGGATACGATAGAGGATAAGATTGGATTGAGGATAGGATAGGATAGAGGATAGGATTGGATTGAGGATAGGATAGGATAGAGGATAGAATAGGATAGAGGATAGGATAGCATAGAGGATAGGATAGCATAGAGGATAGGATAGGATGGAGGATAGGATAGGATTGAGGATAGGATAGGATAGAGAATAGGATACGATAGAAGATACGATATTATAGAGGATAGGATAGGACAGAGGATAGGATAGGGGATTGGATAGGATAGAGGATAGAATACGATAGAGGATAGGATAGGATAGAGGAGAGGATAGGATAGAGGATAAGATTGGATTGAGGATAGGATAGGATAGAGGATAGGATTGGATTGAGGATAGGATAGGATAGAGGATAGGATAGGATAGAAGATAGGATAGCACAGAGGATAGGATAGGATAGAGGAAAGGATAGGATTGAGGATAGCATAGAGGATTGGATAGGATAGAGGATAAGATAGGATAGTGGATAGGATAAGAGAGAGGATAGGATAGAATAGAGGATAGGATAGGATAGAGGATAAGATAGGATAGTGGATAGGATAGGATAGTGGATAGGATAGGATAGAGCATACGATAGAGGATAGGATAGGATAGGATAGGATGGAGAATAGGATAGGATACATGGTATTGTAGGGTAGAGGATAGGATAGGATAGAGGATTGAATAGTGGATTGGATAGGATAGAGGATAGGATAGGATAGAGCATACGATAGAGGATAGGATACGATAGAGCATACGATAGAGGATAGGATAGGATAGAGGATAGAATAGAGGATTGGATAGGATAGAGGATAGGATACGATAGAGGATAGGATAGGATAGAGGATAGGATTGCATACAGGATAGGATAGGATAGAGGATATGATAGGATAGAGGATAGGATAGGATAGAGGATAGGATACGATAGATGATACGATATTATAGAGGAAAGGATAGGATAGAGAAGAGGATAGGATATAGGATAGGATAGGATTGAGGATAGGGTAGAGGATTGGATAGGATAGAATATGGGATACGATAGAGGATAGGATAGGATAGAGGATAGGATAGGATAGAGGATAGGATACGATAGATGATACGATATTATAGAGGAAATGATAGGATAGAGAAGAGGATAGGATATAGGATAGGATAGGAAAGAGGATAGGATAGGATAGAGCATACGATAGAGGATAGGATAGGATAGAGGATAGGATAGGATAGAGAATAGGATATAGGATTGGATAGGATAGAGGATAGGATAGGATACAGGATAGGATAGGATAGAGGATATGATAGGATGGAGGATAGGATAGGATAGAGGATAGGATACGATAGAGGATAGGATAGGATAGAGGATAGGATAGGATAGCGGAAAGGATAGGATAGAGTATAGAATAGGATACAGGATAAGATAGGATAGAGATTAGGATATGATAGAGTATAGGATAGGATAGAGGAGAGGATAGGGGATTGGATAGGATAGAGGATAGGATACTATAGAGAATAGGATATAGGATTGGATAGGATAGAGGATGGGATAGGATAGGATACAGGATAGGATAGGATAGAGGATACGATACGATAGAGGAGAGGATAGGATAGAGGATATGATAGGACAGGCGATTGGATAGAATAGAGGATAGGATAGGATACAGGATAGGATAGGATAGAGGATATGATAGGATAGAGGATAGGATAGGATAGAGGATAGGATACGATAGAGGATAGGATAGGATAGAGGATAGGATAGGATAGCGGAAAGGATAGGATAGAGTATAGAATAGGATACAGGATAAGATAGGATAGAGATTAGGATATGATAGAGTATAGGATAGGATAGAGGAGAGGATAGGGGATTGGATAGGATAGAGGATAGGATAGGATATAGGATAGGATAGGATAGAGGGTAGGATAGGATAGAGGATAGGATAGGATAGAGGATAGGATAGGATAGAGAATAGGATATAGGATTGGATAGGATAGAGGATAGAATAGGATAGAGGATAGGATAGGATAGAGTATAGGATATGATAGAGGATAGGATAGGATAGAGGATAGGATAGGGTACAGGATAGGATAGGGGATTGGATAGAATGGAGGATAGGATAGGGTACAGGATAGGATAGGATAGAGGATATGATAGGATAGAGGATAGGATAGGATAGAGGATAGGATAGGATAGAGGATAGGATAGGATAGAGGATAGGATAGGATAGAGGATTCGATAGGATTGAGGATAGGATAGGATAGAGGATAGGATAGGGGATTGGATAGGATAGGATAGAGAATAGGGTAGGATAGAGGATACAATAGTATAGAGGATAGGATAGGATATAGGATAGGATAGGATAGAGGATAGGATAGGATAGAGGATAGGATAGGATAGAGGATAGGATAGGATACAGCATAGGATAGGATAGAGGATAGGATAGGATAGAGCATAGGATAGGATAGAGGATAGGATAGGATAGAGGATAGGATAGGATAGAGGATAGGATTGGATAGAGGATAGGATAGGATAGAGGATAGGATTGGATAGAGGATAGGATAGGATAGAGGATAGGATAGGATAGAGGATATGATAGGATAGGGGATTGGATAGAATAGAGGATAGGATAGGATACAGGATAGGATAGGATAGAGGATATGATAGGATAGAGGATAGGATAGGATAGAGGATAGGATAGGATAGAGGATACGATAGGATAGAGGATAGGATAGGATAGAGGATAGGATAGGATAGAGGATAGGATAGGATAGAGGATAGGATAGGATAGAGGATAGGATAGGATAGAGGATAGGATAGGATAGAGGATAGGATAGGATAGAGGATAGGATAGGATAGAGGATAGGATAGGATAGAGGATAGGATAGGATAGAGGATAGGATAGGATAGAGGATAGGATAGGATAGAGGATAGGATAGGATAGAGGATAGGATAGGATAGAGGATACGATATAGGATTGGATAGGTTAGAGGATAGGATACGATAGAGGATAGGATAGAATAGAGGATAGGATAGGATAGAGGATGGGATAGGATAGAGGATATGATAGGATAGAGGGTAGAATAGGATAGAGGATAGAGGATAGGATAGGATAGAGGATACGGTATAGGATTGGATAGGATAGAGGATAGGATACGATAGAGGATAGGATAGAATAGAGGATAGGATAGGATAGAGGATAGGATAGGATAGCATAGATGATATTACAGTAAAGAGGATAGGATATGATAGAGAATAGGATAGGGGACTGGATACGATAGAGGATAGGATAGGATAGAGGATAGGATAGGATAGAGGATAGGATAGGTTAGAGGATACGATATAGGATTGGATAGGATAGAGGATAGGATACGATAGAGGATAGGATCGAATAGAGGATAGGATAGGATAGAGGATAGGATAGGATACAGGATAGGATAGGATAGAGGATACGATATGGGATTGGATAGGATAGAGGATAGGATACGATAGAGGATAGGATAGGATAGAGGATAGGATAGGATAGAGAATAGGATATAGGATTGGATAGGATAGAGGATAGAATAGGATAGAGGATAGGATAGGATAGAGGATAGGATATGATAGAGGCTAGGATAGGATAGAGGATAGGATAGGATAGAGGATATGATAGGATAGGATAGAGGATAGGATTGGATAGAGGATAGGATAGGATAGACGATAGGATAGGATAGAGGATAGGATAGGATAGAGAATAGGATTGGATAGAGGATAGGATAGGATAGAGGATAGGATAGGATAGAGGACACGATATAGGATTGGATAGGATAGAGGATAGGATACGATAGAGGATAGGATAGGATATAGGATACGATATGGGATTGGATAGGATAGAGGATAGGATAGGATAGAGGATAGGATTGGATAGAGGATAGGATAGGATAGAGGATAGGATAGAGGATAGGATAGGATAGAGGATAGGATAGGATAGAGGATAGGATTGGATTGAGGATAGACAGGATAGAGGATAGAATAGGATAGAGGATAGGATAGCATAGAGGATAGGATAGGATAGAGGATAGGGTAGGACTGAGTATAGGATAGGATACATGGTATAATAGGGTAGAGGATTGAATAGGATAGAGGATTGGATAGGGGATTGGATAGGATAGAGGATAGGACAGGATAGAGCATACGATAGAGGATAGGCTAGGATAGAAGATAGGATAGGATAGAGGTGAGGATAGGATAGAGGATAGGATATGATAGAGGATAGGATAGGATATGAGATTGGATAGGATAGAGGATAGGATAGAGGATTGGATAGGATAGAAGATAGGATACGATATAGGATAGGACATGATAGAGGATAGGATAGGATATGAGATTGGATAGGATATGAGATTGGATAGGATAGAGGATAGGATAGGATAGAGGATAGGATAGGATAGGATAGGATAGAGGATAGTATAGGATAGAGGATAGGATACGATAGAGGATAGGATAGAATAGAGGACAGGATAGGATAGAGGATAAGATAGGATAGAGGATAGGATAGAGGATAGGATAGGATAGAGGATAGTATATGATACAGGATAGGATAGGATTGAGGATAGGATAGGATAGAGAATAGGATAGGATACATGGTATAATAGGGTAGCTGATCGGATAGGATAGAGGATTGGATAGGGGATTGGATAGGATAGAGGATAGGATATGATAGAGCATACGATAGAGGATAGGCTAGGATAGAAGATAGGATAGGATAGAGGAGAGGATAGGATAGAGGATAGGATAAAATAGAAGATAGGATAGAATAGAGGACAGGATAGGATAGAGGATAGGATACGATAGAGGATAAGATTGGATTGAGGATAGGATAGGATAGAGGATAGGATTGGATTGAGGATAGGATAGGATAGAGGATAGAATAGGATAGAGGATAGGATAGCATAGAGGATAGGATAGCATAGAGGATAGGATAGGATGGAGGATAGGATAGGATTGAGGATAGGATAGGATAGAGAATAGGATACGATAGAAGATACGATATTATAGAGGATAGGATAGGACAGAGGATAGGATAGGGGATTGGATAGGATAGAGGATAGAATACGATAGAGGATAGGATAGGATAGAGGAGAGGATAGGATAGAGGATAAGATTGGATTGAGGATAGGATAGGATAGAGGATAGGATTGGATTGAGGATAGGATAGGATAGAGGATAGGATAGGATAGAGGATAGGATAGGATAGAAGATGGGATAGCATAGAGGATAGGATAGGATAGAGGAAAGGATAGGATTGAGGATAGCATAGAGGATTGGATAGGATAGAGGATAAGATAGGATAATGGATAGGATAAGATAGAGGATAGGATAGAATAGAGGACAGGATAGGATAGAGGATAAGATAGGATAGTGGATAGGATAGGATAGTGGATAGGATAAGATAGAGCATACGATAGAGGATAGGATAGGATAGGATAGGATGGAGAATAGGATAGGATACATGGTATTATAGGGTAGAGGATAGGATAGGATAGAGGATTGAATAGTGGATTGGATAGGATAGAGGATAGGATAGGATAGAGCATACGATAGAGGATAGGATACGATAGAGCATACGATAGAGGATAGGATAGGATAGAGGATAGAATAGTGGATTGGATAGGATAGAGGATAGGATACGATAGAGGATAGGATAGGATAGAGGATAGGATTGGATAGAGGATAGGATACGATAGATGATACGATATTATAGAGGAAAGGATAGGATAGAGAAGAGGATAGGATATAGGATAGGATAGGATTGAGGATAGGGTAGAGGATTGGATAGGATAGAATATGGGATACGATAGAGGATAGGATAGGATAGAGGATAGGATAGGATAGAGGATAGGATACGATAGATGATACGATATTATAGAGGAAAGGATAGGATAGAGAAGAGGATAGGATATAGGATAGGATAGGAAAGAGGATAGGATAGGATAGAGCATACGATAGAGGATATGATAGGATAGAGGATAGGATAGGATAGAGAATAGGATAGGATAGAGGATACGATAGGATAGAGGATAGGATATGGTAGGGGATAGAATAGGATTGAGGATAGGATAGGATAGTGGATAGGATAGGATAGAGCATACGATAGAGGATAGGATAGGATAGGATAGGATGGAGAATAAGATAGGATACATGGTATTATAGGATAGAGGATAGGACAGGATAGAGGATAGGATAGGGGATTGGATAGGATAGAGGATAGGATAGGATAGAGGATACGATGGAGGATAGGATAGGATAGAGGATACGATAGGATAGAGAATAGGATACGATAGAGGATAGGATAGGATAGAGGATAGGATAGAGGATAGGATACGATAGATGATAGGATAGGATAGAGTATAGGATTGGATTGAGGATAGGATAGGATATAGGATAGAATAGGATAGAGGATAGGATAGCAAAGAGGATAGGAAAGGATTGAGGATAGGATAGGATTGAGGATAGGATAGGATTGAGGATAGGATAGAGGATAGGATAGGATGGAGCATATGATAGAGGATAGGATAGGATAGAGTATAGGATTGGATTGAGGATAGTATAGGATAGAGGATAGGATAGGATAGTGGATAGAATAGGATAGAGCATACGATAGAGGATAGGATAGGATAGGATAGGATAGAGAATAGGATAGGATACATGGTATTATAGGGTAGAGGATAGGATAGGATAGAGGATTGAATAGTGGATTGGATAGGATAGAGGATAGGATAGGATATAGCATACGATAGAGGATAGGATAGAATAGAGGATAGGATAGCATAGAGGATAGGATAGGATAGAGGATATGATAGGATAAAGGATACGATATGGGATTGGATAGGATAGAGGATAGGATACGATAGAGGATAGGATAGGATAGAGGATAGGATAGGATAGAGAATAGGATATAGGATTGGATAGGATAGAGGATAGAATAGGATATAGGATACGATATGGGATTGGATAGGATAGAGGATAGGATACGATAGAGGATAGGATAGGATAGAGGATAGGATAGGATAGAGAATAGGATATAGGATTGGATAGGATAGAGGATAGGATAGGATACAGGATAGGATAGGATAGAGGATACGATACGATAGAGGATAGGATAGGATAGAGGATATGATAGGATAGGCGATTGGATAGAATAGAGGATAGGATAGGATACAGGATAGGATAGGATAGAGGATATGATAGGATAGAGGATATAATAGGATAGAGGATAGGATACGATAGAGGATAGGATAGGGTAGAGGATAGGATAGGATAGCGGAAAGGATAGGATAGAGTATAGAATAGGATACAGGATAAGATAGGATAGAGATTAGGATATGATAGAGTATAGGATAGGATAGAGGATAGGATAGGATACAGCATAGGATAGGATAGAGGATAGGATAGGATAGAGCATAGGATAGAATAGAGGATAGGATAGGATAGAGGATATGATAGGATAGGATAGAGGATAGGATTGGAAAGAGGATAGGATAGGATAGAGGATAGGATAGGATAGAGGATAGGATAGGATAGGATAGATGATATTATAGTAAAGAGGATAGGATATGATAGAGGATAGGATAGAGGACTGGATAGGATAGAGGATAGGATAGGATAGAGGATAGCATAGGATAGAGGATGCGATATAGGATTGGATAGGATAGAGGATAGGATACGATAGAGGATAGGATAGAATAGAGGATGGGATAGCACATAGGATAGGATAGGATAGAGGATATGATAGGATAGAGGATACGATATGGGATTGGATAGGATAGAGGATAGGATACGATAGAGGATAGGATAGGATAGAGGATAGGATAGGATAGAGAATAGGATATAGGATTGGATAGGATAGAGGATAGAATAGGATATAGGATACGATATGGGATTGGATAGGATAGAGGATAGGATACGATAGAGGATAGGATAGGATAGAGGATAGGATAGGATAGAGAATAGGATATAGGATTGGATAGGATAGAGCATACGATAGGATACAGGATAGGATAGGATAGAGGATAGGATAGGATACAGGATAGGATAGGATAGAGGATAGGATAGGATAGAGGATAGGATAGGATAGAGGATAGGATAGGATAGAGGATAGGATAGGATAGAGGATAGGATAGGATAGAGGATAGGATAGGATAGAGGATAGGATAGGATAGAGGATAGGATAGGATAGAGGATAGGATAGGATAGAGGATAGGATAGGATAGAGGATAGGATAGGATAGAGGATAGGATAGGATAGAGGATAGGATAGGATAGAGGATAGGATAGGATAGAGGATAGGATAGGATAGAGGATAGGATAGGATAGAGGATAGGATAGGATAGAGGATAGGATAGGATAGAGGATAGGATAGGATAGAGGATAGGATAGGATAGAGGATAGGATAGGATAGAGGATAGGATACGATAGAGGATAGGATCGAATAGAGGATAGGATAGGATAGAGGATAGGATAGGATACAGGATAGGATAGGATAGAGGATACGATATGGGATTGGATAGGATAGAGGATAGGATACGATAGAGGATAGGATAGGATAGAGGATAGGATAGGATAGAGAATAGGATAGAGGATAGGATACGATAGAGCATACGATAGAGGATAGGATAGGATAGAGGATAGAATAGAGGATTGGATAGGATAGAGGATAGGATACGATAGAGGATAGGATAGGATAGAGGATAGGATAGGATAGAGGATAGGATAGGATAGAGGATAGGATAGGTTCGAGGATACGATATAGGATTCGATAGGATAGAGGATAGGATACGATAGAGGATAGGATAGAATAGAGGATAGGATAGGATAGAGGATATGATAGGATAGAGGATACGATATGGGATTGGATAGGATAGATGATAGGATACGATAGAGGATAGGATAGGATAGAGGATAGGATAGGATAGAGAATAGGATATAGGATTGGATAGGATAGAGGATAGAATAGGATATAGGATACGATATGGGATTGGATAGGATAGAGGATAGGATACGATAGAGGATAGGATAGGATAGAGGATAGGATAGGATAGAGGATAGGATAGGATAGAGGATAGGATAGGATAGAGGATAGGATAGGATAGAGGATAGGATAGGTTAGAGGATACGATATAGGATTGGATAGGATAGAGGATAGGATACGATAGAGGATAGGGTCGAATAGAGGATAGGATAGGATAGAGGATAGGATAGGATACAGGATAGGATCGAATAGAGGATAGGATAGGATAGAGGATAGGATAGGATACAGGATAGGATAGGATAGAGGATACGATATGGGATTGGATAGGATAGAGGATAGGATACGATAGAGGATAGGATAGGATAGAGGATAGGATAGGATAGAGAATAGGATATAGGATAGGATAGGATAGAGGATAGGATAGGATAGAGAATAGGATATAGGATTGGATAGGATAGAGGATAGAATAGGATATAGGATACGATATGGGATTGGATAGGATAGAGGATAGGATACGATAGAGGATAGGATAGGATAGAGGATAGGATAGGATAGAGGATAGGATAGGATAGAGGATATGATAGGATAGGGGATTGGATAGAATAGAGGATAGGATAGGATACAGGATAGGATAGGATAGAGGATATGATAGGATAGAGGATATAATAGGATAGAGGATAGGATACGATAGAGGATAGGATAGGATAGAGGATAGGATAGGATAGCGGAAAGGAGGGGACCGAGGGGATATGGGCTTAGTAGTGGTGACTCGGATCCACTACTAGGTATGCCACAGTGGTGGCGGTCATATCCCTAAAATCCTCTACGCTCCACCTCCTCGTGGTGGTCCCTGGGAACACACATAGTTGTGTGTTGCTAACGGAGCGAGGGGTATTCCGCGGAAAGTAGTCCCAATGATGTATGAGGCGATGCCGGCGGGATCTTCGGATCCTAGCAGGGCCTCCCTTGCCGGTAAGGCTCACACGGAGGGATAAAAAACCGCGGAATGGGTCCTGCGATAACGACCGGGGAGGTCGCCGCAGGGCCCTTGCCGTAAACCGGTGGTCATGTTTTACCGGAACGGTGGTCTTGCCTTAATCGGCCGGGCCGCGAGGATGATAACCTCTATAAAAATCCCTAATGCCCTAAGCTTAGGTGCGCGGTGAGAGGGTACGCCCTGGCTACAGGGCGCGGCTGGTGGGGTACATCAGCCACTAGCGCACCATCTCTGGATACCTGGCGAACTCCAGTTGAAATTAGCCTTACCCGGGCAAGGAGGCTCTGCCCGGGCGGACGTGTTTTTTCCTGCCAATCTCGTGGGACCAGATATGGAATCGTATAATAAAAACCTTGATGTTGTGGGGGAGGCTGCCGATACGGCAGCAGCTGCGGCGGGGGAAGAGACGGCAGCGGTCACTGACGGGGAGGGGATGGCAACGATTACTGCCGGGGAGGACGCGGTCGTGGTCATCGCGGACGAGGACTCGGATGGGGATGAAACAATCATCTCCATCTCGAGCTCCGTCGGCTCGATCGTGACGCGCGGGGGCGCGGAGAAGCGGGGCGCGACATCTGGGGTCTCTGACCCCAAGCGTGCCCGGTTAGAGGGGGGGCAGCACACCCGCGGCGGGTCGGTGTCGCGGACGGACCCCGGGGAGGGCTCGTCGGGGACGCCCACCATGGATCTGGCCCTCGGCGGCCGCGCCGAGAGGAGTCAGACGAGGAGGGTGGATGACCTCATCGAGCTGGGTGGGAGGATGCCGACAGCGCAGCTAGTAGGGGAGGTGGAGGAGGCGATGTTGAGGGTGGAGAGAGTCTCCACCGTCTCAAAGGGCCTCAAGGGGGACCTGGCTAAAGACTTGCGGGATTGTTCTGCAGTCGCCAGGGCCCACTGCACCACCTTGATGCAGCGGTGCTTTACCGGGATGGCGTGGCAGGGTAGCCAGGAGGTGGCCCGCCTCCGCGAGCAGAACGCGGCCCTCGCGAAGGAGGCGGGTGACCTCCGGGCGAGGCTCCGGTCAATGGAGGCCGGGCGGCGGGCGAACACCGACAGCGGTCGCCGGGCGGGACATGCGCCAATAGGGGAAGCGCCCCCCGCCTCCTCGACAGCGGGGGTCCGTACGCGGGGGATGGAGGCGATGGGACCGTCGGGGGAGGGAGCGGGAGTTTTGGACTCCGAAGCCCTGCTTCTCCGGGTCGGCGCGCTGATAACGGCCAGGATCCGAGAGCTAGAGGCCCGGATGGAGGAGCGGTTCCGGACGATTCTGGCCGGTTTGGCCCCGGCCCTCCGGGCGGAGGGTAAATCGGCGCGCGAGGCGACGCCGGTGGCTTCTCTGCCGGCGACGTCTGTCACCAAGGGGACTGGACCGGTGGTCGTGTCCAACGTGAGGGTGGTGCCCCCCGTTATCATTCCGCCACCGGTCGTCCCGGCCTCGTGGATGGAGGTGACGAGCAAGGCGGCGAAGAGGGCCAAGAAGAAGATGGCCGCGGAGGAGGCTGCGGCGAGAGCAGCCGCGGCCGAGGCAGCTGCCGCCGCTTCACGGCTGCAGGCTGCGAGGGAGCCGAGGGCGGCGGGCGGCGCACGAGTGCAGGGCGGCGCGAGCGCGGCGAAGCCCGCCGCCGGGAGGGACGGTGGCCTGGGACGCACCCCCAGAACGGGAGCAGTGGCCATCACCATCCCCGAGAGCTGCAAGCTCACTTATTCGGAGGTGATGGCCAGGGCAAAAGAGAGGGTGGACCTCAAGGCTATCGGGATCGAGTCGGGGGTGCTTCCCAGGCGGTCGAAAACCGGCGGGATCCTCCTGGTGGTCAGGGGCACGGGGTGCCAGGAGAAGGCACGGGCCCTCTCCGGGAGGATCGCCGAGGCGCTTGGGGGGACCGGGGTTAAGGTCTCCCAGGCGGTCAAGCGCGGCGAGGTGCGCGTGGCGGGCCTGGACGACTCGGTGTCGCCCGGGGACGTAGCGGCGGCGCTGGCGGCGGCGGGGGGGTGTTCCGCGGCGGAGTTCCGGGTCGGCGAGATCCGCAGACCCGCCTCGGAGCAGGCGCTGGGCTCCTGTTGGGCCCAGGGCCCCCTCGCGGCCGTCAAGAAAGTGTTGGCGGGAGGCCGGCTGCTGGTCGGCTGGTCCTCGGCCCGCGTCGAGGCGCTGAGGGAGCGGCCCCTCCAATGCTTCCGTTGTTTGGAGACGGGGCACACGCGGGCGACATGCAAGAGCGCGGTCGACAGAGGCGCGATGTGCTACCGCTGCGGGGCGGCGGAGCACCGGGCTTCGGCCTGTAAGGCCGCCCCCAGGTGTCCGCTCTGCGCGGACCTGGGGAGACCATCGGGCCATAGATTCGGGGCCAAAGCGTGTGCCCCGGCTCCCAAGAGGGGCCGCGCGGCGACGAAAGAGAAGGGCGCGTCTGGGGCTGCATCCGCGCAGCGGCCGCAGACGGCGCCGGGGGCCCGGACCTCCCAGGGAGGGGACTCTGCAGAGCCCATGTTAGAGTAGGTACTTTTAATCCTACTCCGGTTCTGCAGGCGAACCTCAACCACTCGCGCGCGGCACAGGACCTGTTTGTCCAAGCCGTGCGCGAGTGGGGGGCTGGGCTGGCAGTTGCGGCGGAGCCGTACGCAATCCCCGAACACCCCTTCTGGGTGGGGGACGAGATCGGCTCCGTAGTAATAGTGGCGGGAAGCCGCCCCGGGTCCCCGTCGGTCTCCCTTCTGGAGCGGGGCGAGGGATTCGTGGCGGTGCAATGGGGGGACATCGCGGTTGTCGGGATCTACATCTCGCCGAGCTGTGGCCTCGATCAATTTCGGGGGTTCCTGGGCGGGCTGAACAGCTGCATCGCGCGGTGCAGCGCCCGCCCGGTTCTCGTTTTGGGAGACTTCAATGCTCACGCGGTATCGTGGGGGAGTCCCAGGACGACCACTAGGGGTAGCGAGGTGTTAACCTGGGCGGCCGGCCTGGATCTCCGGTTGATTAACCGGGGATCCACGCCGACGTGCGTGCGTCCGCAGGGGGTCTCGATTGTCGACCTGACATGGGGGACTCCCTCGGCCGTGCGCCGGGTGTCGGGATGGAGGGTGGCCGAGGAGATAGAGATTGCGTCAGACCATACGCCCATCGTCATGGACGTGTGGCCCACCCTCCACGCGCGGGATTCCCGGCCGGGCCGGGGGGACCGACGGCCGCGATGGGCCTTGAAGCGGCTGGACGCGGACGCGTTCGGGGCCGCGGTAGCCGCGGCGACATGGACGGGGCCGGCCCTGTCCGAGCTGGCGCCTGCGCAAGGGGCGAGGCGGCTGCGGGAGGTAATGACGGCGGTGTGCGACACCGCCATGCCCCGCAGCCGGTTCGCCCCCAGGAGGGCGGCGTACTGGTGGTCCGCCGGCATTGCGGAGCTCCGGCGTGCCTGCAATGCCGCGCGGCGTCGGTACGGCCGAGCGCGTAGGAGGCGCGACGACGAGGAGGCGACGGCGAGGCTCGGCGGGGAGTACCGAGCCGCGCTCGGGGTTCTCCGCAGGGCTATCGCGCGGGCCAAGGCCGACGCGTGGTCGGAGCTCGTCGGCACGGTGGACTCCGATCCATGGGGGCGCCCGTACAAGCTTGTCATGAACAAGCTGCGCGCGTGGGCGCCTCCGGTGACGGAGTCGATGGACCCCCACCTGCTCGAGGGAGTGGTGGCGTCCCTCTTCCCGCGAGAGGGGGGACAACTGCGCCGCTCCCATTGGGAACAGGAGCCTCTCTCCTGGTCCGCAGAGTGGGAGGTGTCGGCCGGCGAGCTGGGTGAGGCGATGGCCAGGGCGCGGCGGGTGGGCCGCAAGGCCCCGGGCCCGGACGGGGTGCCGGGCCGCGCGTTGGTCTTGGCCCTGGAGGGGGGACTCGCCGCCGAACTCCGGCAGCTGTATAACGGCTGTCTGAGGGAGGGGGTGTTCCCCACGGAGTGGAAGTCGGGCAGGTTGGTCCTCCTTCCGAAGGGGGGCAAGTCCCGGGACTCGCCCTCAGGGTACCGGCCAATTTGTCTGCTGGACGAGGCGGGGAAGTTGTTCGAGCGCGTACTCGTTGGACGCCTCGTCCGGCACCTGTCGGCGGGAGGGGTCCCCGATCTGAGCGGGGTTCAATTCGGCTTCCGGGAGGGTCTCTCCACCGTCGACGCTATTCGGCGGGTGAGGGCTCTCTCGGAGGCCTGTACGAGGGGGGGGCGGTGTTGCGTTGGCGATATCCTTGGATATCGCTAACGCGTTCAACACCGTCCCCTGGGATCGGATAATGGAGGCCCTGGTCTTCCACCGGGTGCCTCTGTATCTCAGAAGGGTGATTGGGAGCTATCTCTCCGACAGGGGTATAGAGTATCCCGGCCGGTACGGGATGGTGCGCAGGGGCGTCGTGCGCGGGGTTCCGCAGGGCTCGGTGTTGGGCCCGTTGCTGTGGAATCTTGCGTACGATCGCGTCCTGCGGGAGGAGATGCCTCCCGGGGTCAGCCTGACGTGTTACGCCGACGACACGCTGGTATTGGCCACCGGGAGGTATGCGAAGGAGGCCATCTGCCTGGCGGAGCGCGGCGCGTGGCGCGCGGTGCGCGCGATCCGGTCGCTGGGCCTAGAGGTGTCCGTCGAGAAAACCAGGGCCATGTGGTTTCTCCGCTCGGCCCGGTTGGCGGCGCCTCCCCAGTGCTGGATCTGCGTGGGGGAGGGGATGGTCAAGGTCGGGTCCCAGATGCGGTACCTGGGACTCGAGCTTGACGGCCGGTGGCGTTTTGACCGCCACCTTGAGTCGCTGGCGCCCCGGGCGGAGAGGGCGACCGCTGCGCTCGGTCGCCTTCTCCCGAATCTCGGGGGACCCTGTGGACGGGTGCGTCGTCTGTTCGCGGTGGTGGTGCGAGTTTTGGTCCTGTACGGAGCCCCTGTGTGGGCGCGCGATGTCTTGGCTAGGGGGCGCAGTGGCGGCACACGGTCGCTGCTGCGTCGCATCGAGCGCAGGCTGGCCATAGGCATCGTGCGGGGGTACCGCACCATTTCATACGCGACGGCGATGGTGATGTCGGGGCTGATCCCCCTCGAGCTGGAGGCCCGCGTGTTGGCGGATGTGCATACGCACTCCAGGGAACTCCGGCTCCGGGGGGTGGCCCCGGATCAGGCGCGGCTCATGGTGGATGAGCTCAGGCGACATGCTCGGCGGCACGCAGCCCGGGAGTGGCGCGATAGCCTTCCCGGGACGAGGGAGGGCGA
This sequence comes from Halictus rubicundus, assembly GCF_050948215.1. Lineage (NCBI taxonomy): Eukaryota > Metazoa > Arthropoda > Insecta > Hymenoptera > Halictidae > Halictus > Halictus rubicundus. The sequence continues at coordinate 212,928 of NW_027488791.1, forward strand.
GAGGCGGGCCGTTCGGGCCATCCTCCCGGTGTTCGATCAATGGAACAGGGGATGGATGGGGCATAGGGTCTCCTACCGTGTGACGCAGGTGATGAGCGGGCACGGGTGCTTCGGCGACTACCTGTGTCGCATCGGGAGGGAGACCGAGGAGGCGTGTCACCACTGCGGCGAGCCGCGGGACACGGCGCAACACACTCTGGAGGAGTGTCCGGCATGGGGGGGAGAGCGCCGTGCCCTGCGGCGCGCGGTGGGCCACGACCTCTCGCTCCCGGCTGTCGTCGCTGCGGCAGCCGGTGGAGAGGAGGCGTGGAGGGGGTTCGCTTCCTTCTGCGAGCGGGTTATGCTGCGGAAGGAGGCTGCGGAACGGGATCGGGAGCGTAATCACGATCCCGGCCGAAGGGGGGGGAGGCGGCGCAGGGTACGCCCCGGGGGCGTACCCCCGTTGCGACGCCTCTGACGCGAGCGGGGACGCCCTTGATGATCTCGAGGCGGGGGATCGGATATCCCCTTACACTCGGTCACCAACGGCGTCCCCGGAGGCCGCCGGGCATCTCGAGCGGGGGCTCGGATGCTCATCGGGCGGCCTAACAGGGGGAAGGCGCCACGTCGTCCGTTGCGTGGTGCCTTCGGATAGAGTAGGTACGGGAGGGGGCCGCGTCCCCCCCTGGGTGGTATGCTAAGGCGGGGGCACACCGGATTGACATGCGCGCGCAGAGCACGGGTGCCCCCAGGAGTCTAGGGACGGACGGGGAGGAGTTAGTGGGTATACTCGGCGTTGCACCAACCAGCCGAGGAGTCCCACATAACCCGGACCACCCCCCCCCCGGGGGGGTTCGGGTATCCGTAACGAGATTACCTCCTCGGAAAAAAAAAAAAAAAAAATAGGATAGCGGAAAGGATAGGATAGAGTATAGAATAGGATACAGGATAAGATAGGATAGAGATTAGGATATGATAGAGTATAGGATAGGATAGAGGATAGGATAGGATACAGCATAGGATAGGATAGAGGATAGGATAGGATAGAGCATAGGATAGAATAGAGGATAGGATAGGATAGAGGATATGATAGGATAGGATAGACGATAGGATTGGAAAGAGGATAGGATAGGATAGAGGATAGGATAGGATAGAGGATAGGATAGGATAGGATAGATGATATTATAGTAAAGAGGATAGGATATGATAGAGGATAGGATAGAGGACTGGATAGGATAGAGGATAGGATAGGATAGAGGATAGCATAGGATAGAGGATGCGATATAGGATTGGATAGGATAGAGGATAGGATACGATAGAGGATAGGATAGAATAGAGGATGGGATAGCACAGAGGATAGGATAGGATAGAGGATATGATAGGATAGAGGATACGATATGGGATTGGATAGGATAGAGGATAGGATACGATAGAGGATAGGATAGGATAGAGGATAGGATAGGATAGAGAATAGGATATAGGATTGGATAGGATAGAGGATAGAATAGGATATAGGATACGATATGGGATTGGATAGGATAGAGGATAGGATACGATAGGGGATAGGATAGGATAGAGGATAGGATAGGATAGAGAATAGGATATAGGATTGGATAGGATAGAGCATACGATAGGATACAGGATAGGATAGGATAGAGGATAGGATAGGATAGAGGATAGGATAGGATAGAGCATAGGATAGAATAGAGGATAGGATAGGATAGAGGATATGATAGGATAGGATAGAGGATAGGATTGGAAAGAGGATAGGATAGGATAGAGGATAGGATAGGATAGAGGATAGGATAGGATAGGATAGATGATATTATAGTAAAGAGGATAGGATATGATAGAGGATAGGATAGAGGACTGGATAGGATAGAGGATAGGATAGGATAGAGGATAGCATAGGATAGAGGATGCGATATAGGATTGGATAGGATAGAGGATAGGATACGATAGAGGATAGGATAGAATAGAGGATGGGATAGCACAGAGGATAGGATAGGATAGAGGATATGATAGGATAGAGGATACGATATGGGATTGGATAGGATAGAGGATAGGATACGATAGAGGATAGGATAGGATAGAGGATAGGATAGGATAGAGAATAGGATATAGGATTGGATAGGATAGAGGATAGAATAGGATATAGGATACGATATGGGATTGGATAGGATAGAGGATAGGATACGATAGAGGATAGGATAGGATAGAGGATAGGATAGGATAGAGAATAGGATATAGGATTGGATAGGATAGAGCATACGATAGGATACAGGATAGGATAGGCTAGAGGATAGGATAGGATAGAGGATAGGATAGGATAGAGGATAGGATAGGATAGAGGATAGGATAGGATAGAGGATAGGATAGGATAGAGGATAGGATAGGATAGAGGATAGGATAGGATAGAGGATAGGATAGGATAGAGGATAGGATAGGATAGAGGATAGGATAGGATAGAGGATAGGATAGGATAGAGGATAGGATAGGATAGAGGATAGGATAGGATAGAGGATAGGATAGGATAGAGGATAGGATAGGATAGAGGATAGGATAGGATAGAGGATAGGATAGGATAGAGGATAGGATAGGATAGAGGATAGGATAGGATAGAGGATAGGATAGGATAGAGAATAGGATAGGATAGAGGATACGATATAGGATTGGATAGGTTAGAGGATAGGATACGATAGAGGATAGGATAGAATAGAGGATAGGATAGGATAGAGGATAGGATAGGATAGAGGATAGGATAGGATAGAGGATATGATAGGATAGAGGATACGATATGGGATTGGATAGGATAGAGGATAGGATACGATAGAGGATAGGATAGGATAGAGGATAGGATAGGATAGAGAATAGGATATAGGATTGGATAGGATAGACGATAGGATAGGATAGAGGATAGGATAGGTTAGAGGATACGATATAGGATTGGATAGGAGAGAGGATAGGATACGATAGAGGATAGGATCGAATAGAGGATAGGATAGGATAGAGGATAGGATAGGATACAGGATAGGATAGGATAGAGGATACGATATGGGATTGGATAGGATAGAGGATAGGATACGATAGAGGATAGGATAGGATAGAGGATAGGATAGGATAGAGAATAGGATAGAGGATAGGATACGATAGAGCATACGATAGAGGATAGGATAGGATAGAGGATAGAATAGAGGATTGGATAGGATAGAGGATAGGATACGATAGAGGATAGGATAGGATAGAGGATAGGATAGGATAGAGGATAGGATAGGATAGAGGATAGGATAGGTTCGAGGATACGATATAGGATTCGATAGGATAGAGGATAGGATACGATAGAGGATAGGATAGAATAGAGGATAGGATAGGATAGAGGATAGGATAGGATAGAGGATACGATATGGGATTGGATAGGATAGAGGATAGGATACGATAGAGGATAGGATAGGATAGAGGATAGGATAGGATAGAGAATAGGATATAGGATTGGATAGGATAGAGGATAGAATAGGATATAGGATACGATATGGGATTGGATAGGATAGAGGTTAGGATACGATAGAGGATAGGATAGGATAGAGGGTAGGATAGGATAGAGGATAGGATAGGATAGAGGATAGGATAGGATAGAGGATAGGATAGGTTAGAGGATACGATATAGGATTGGATAGGATAGAGGATAGGATACGATAGAGGATAGGATCGAATAGAGGATAGGATAGGATAGAGGATAGGACAGGATACAGGATAGGATAGGATACAGGATAGGATAGGATAGAGGATACGATATGGGATTGGATAGGATAGAGGATAGGATACGATAGAGGATAGGATAGGATAGAGGATAGGATAGGATAGAGAATAGGATAGAGAATAGGATACGATAGAGCATACGATAGAGGATAGGATAGGATAGAGGATAGAATAGAGGATTGGATAGGATAGAGGATAGGATACGATAGAGGATAGGATAGGATAGAGGATAGGATTGGATACAGGATAGGATAGGATAGAGGATATGATAGGATAGAGGATAGGATAGGATAGAGGATAGGATACGATAGATGATACGATATTATAGAGGAAAGGATAGGATAGAGAAGAGGATAGGATATAGGATAGGATAGGATTGAGGATAGGGTAGAGGATTGGATAGGATAGAATATGGGATACGATAGAGGATAGGATAGGATAGAGGATAGGATAGGATAGAGGATAGGATAGGATAGAGGATAGGATACGATAGATGATACGATATTATAGAGGAAAGGATAGGATAGAGAAGAGGATAGGATATAGGATAGGATAGGAAAGAGGATAGGATAGGATAGAGCATACGATAGAGGATAGGATAGGATAGAGGATAGGATAGGATAGAGAATAGGATAGGATAGAGGATAGGATAGGATAGAGGATAGGATAGAGGATAGGATAGGATAGAGGATAGGATAGGATAGAGGGTAGGATAGGATAGAGGATAGGATAGGATAGAGGATAGGATAGGATAGAGGATAGGATAGGATAGAGGATAGGATAGGATAGAGGATAGGATAGGATAGAGGATAGGATAGGATAGAGGATAGGATAGGATAGAGGATACGATATAGGATTGGATAGGTTAGAGGATAGGATACGATAGAGGATAGGATAGAATAGAGGATAGGATAGGATAGAGCATAGGATAGGATAGAGGATAGGATAGGATAGAGAATAGGATATACGATTGGATAGGATAGAGGATAGGATAGGATAGAGGATAGGATAGGATACAGGATAGGATAGGATAGAGGATACGATATGGGATTGGATAGGATAGAGGATAGGATACGATAGAGGATAGGATAGGATAGAGGATAGGATAGGATAGAGAATAGGATAGAGGATAGGATACGATAGAGCATACGATAGAGGATAGGATAGGATAGAGGATAGAATAGAGGATTGGATAGGATAGAGGATAGGATACGATAGAGGATAGGATAGGATAGAGGATAGGATAGGATAGAGGATAGGATAGGATAGAGGATAGGATAGGTTCGAGGATACGATATAGGATTCGATAGGATAGAGGATAGGATACGATAGAGGATAGGATAGAATAGAGGATAGGATAGGATAGAGGATATGATAGGATAGAGGATACGATATGGGATTGGATAGGATAGAGGATAGGATACGATAGAGGATAGGATAGGATAGAGGATAGGATAGGATAGAGAATAGGATATAGGATTGGATAGGGTAGAGGATAGAATAGGATATAGGATACGATATGGGATTGGATAGGATAGAGGATAGGATACGATAGAGGATAGGATAGGATAGAGGATAGGATAGGATAGAGGATAGGATAGGATAGAGGATAGGATAGGATAGAGGATAGGATAGGTTAGAGGATACGATATAGGATTGGATAGGATAGAGGATAGGATACGATAGAGGATAGGATCGAATAGAGGATAGGATAGGATAGAGGATAGGATAGGATACAGGATAGGATCGAATAGAGGATAGGATAGGATAGAGGATAGGATAGGATACAGGATAGGATAGGATAGAGGATACGATATGGGATTGGATAGGATAGAGGATAGGATACGATAGAGGATAGGATAGGATAGAGGATAGGATAGGATAGAGAATAGGATATAGGATTGGATAGGATAGAGGATAGAATAGGATATAGGATACGATATGGGATTGGATAGGATAGAGGATAGGATACGATAGAGGATAGGATAGGATAGAGGATAGGATAGGATAGAGGATAGGATAGGATAGAGGATATGATAGGTTAGAGGATACGATATAGGATTGGATAGGATAGAGGATAGGATACGATAGAGGATAGGATCGAATGGAGGATAGGATAGGATAGAGGATAGGATAGGATACAGGATAGGATAGGATACAGGATAGGATAGGATAGAGGATACGATATGGGATTGGATAGGATAGAGGATAGGATACGATAGAGGATAGGATAGGATAGAGGATAGGATAGGATAGAGAATAGGATAGAGAATAGGATACGATAGAGCATACGATAGAGGATAGGATAGGATAGAGGATAGAATAGAGGATTGGATAGGATAGAGGATAGGATACGATAGAGGATAGGATAGGATAGAGGATAGGATTGGATACAGGATAGGATAGGATAGAGGATATGATAGGATAGAGGATAGGATAGGATAGAGGATAGGATACGATAGATGATACGATATTATAGAGGAAAAGATAGGATAGAGAAGAGGATAGGATATAGGATAGGATAGGATTGAGGATAGGGTAGAGGATTGGATAGGATAGAATATGGGATACGATAGAGGATAGGATAGGATAGAGGATAGGATACGATAGATGATACGATATTATAGAGGAAAGGATAGGATAGAGAAGAGGATAGGATATAGGATAGGATAGGAAAGAGGATAGGATAGGATAGAGCATACGATAGAGGATAGGATAGGATAGAGGATAGGATAGGATAGAGAATAGGATAGGATAGAGGATAGGATAGGATAGAGGATAGGATAGGATAGAGGATACGATATAGGATTGGATAGGTTAGAGGATAGGATACGATAGAGGATAGGATAGAATAGAGGATAGGATAGGATAGAGGATAGGATAGGATAGAGGATAGGATAGGATAGAGGATACGATATAGGATTGGATAGGTTAGAGGATAGGATACGATAGAGGATAGGATAGAATAGAGGATAGGATAGGATAGAGAATAGGATATAGGATTGGATAGGATAGAGGATAGGATAGGATAGAGGATAGGATAGGTTAGAGGATACGATATAGGATTGGATAGGAGAGAGGATAGGATACGATAGAGGATAGGATCGAATAGAGGATAGGATAGGATAGAGGATAGGATAGGATGCAGGATAGGATAGGATAGAGGATACGATATGGGATTGGATAGGATAGAGGATAGGATACGATAGAGGATAGGATAGGATAGAGGATAGGATAGGATAGAGAATAGGATAGAGGATAGGATACGATAGAGCATACGATAGAGGATAGGATAGGATAGAGGATAGAATAGAGGATTGGATAGGATAGAGGATAGGATACGATAGAGGATAGGATAGGATAGAGGATAGGATAGGATAGAGGATAGGATAGGATAGAGAATAGGATATAGGATTGGATAGGATAGAGGATAGAATAGGATATAGGATACGATATGGGATTGAATAGGATAGAGGATAGGATACGATAGAGGATAGGATAGGATAGAGGATAGGATAGGATAGAGGATAGGATAGGATAGAGGATAGGATAGGTTAGAGGATACGATATAGGATTGGATAGGATAGAGGATAGGATACGATAGAGGATAGGATAGGATAGGATAGATGATATTATAGTAAAGAGGATAGGATATGATAGAGGATAGGATACGGGACTGGATAGGATAGAGGATTGGATAGGATAGAGGATAGGATAGGATAGAGGATAGGATAGGATAGAGGATAAGATAGGATAGAGGATAGGATAGGATAGAGGAGAGGATAGGATAGAGGATAGGATAGGATAGAGGATAGGATAGGATAGAGGATAGGATAGGATAGAGGATAGGATAGGATAGACGATAGGATAGGATAGAGGATAGGATAGAGGATAGTATAGGATAGAGGATAGGATACGATAGAGGATAGGATAGAATAGATGACAGGATAGGATAGAGGATAATATAGGATAGAGGATAGGATAGAGGATAGGATAGGATAGAGGATAGGATATGATACAGGATAGGATAGGATTGAGGAGAGGATAGGATAGAGGATAGTTTAAAATAGAAGGTAGGATAGAATAGAGGACAGGATAGGATAGAGGATATTATACGATAGAGGATAAGATTGGATTGAGGATAGGATAGGATAGAGGATAGGATTGGATTGAGGATAGGATAGGATAGAGGATAGGATAGGATAGAGGATAGGATAGGATAGAGGATAGGATAGGATAGAGGATACGATATAGGATTGGATAGGTTAGAGGATAGGATAGAATAGAGGATAGGATAGGATAGAGGATAGGATAGGATAGAGGATATGATAGGATAGAGGGTAGGATAGGATAGCGGATAGAGGATAGGATAGGATAGAGGATACGGTATAGGATTGGATAGGATAGAGGATAGGATACGATAGAGGATAGGATAGAATAGAGGATAGGATAGGATAGAGGATAGGATAGGATAGAGGATAGGATAGGATAGAGGATACGATATAGGATTGGATAGGTTAGAGGATAGGATAGAATAGAGGATAGGATAGGATAGAGAATAGGATAGGATAGAGGATATGATAGGATAGAGGGTAGGATAGGATAGAGGATAGAGGATGGGATAGGATAGAATAGAGGATAGGATAGGATAGAGGATAGGATAGGATAGAGGATAGGATAGGATAGGATAGATGATATTATAGTAAAGAGGATAGGATATGATAGAGGATAGGATAGGGGACTGGATAGGATAGAGGATAGGATAGGATAGAGGATAGGATAGGATAGAGGATAGGATAGGATAGAGGATAGGATAGGTTCGAGGATACGATATAGGATTCGATAGGATAGAGGATAGGATACGATAGAGGATAGGATAGAATAGAGGATAGGATAGGATAGAGGATAGGATAGGATACAGGATAGGATAGGATAGAGGATACGATATGGGATTGGATAGGATAGAGGATAGGATACGATAGAGGATAGGATAGGATAGAGGGTAGGATAGGATAGCGGATAGAGGATAGGATAGGATAGAGGATACGGTATAGGATTGGATAGGATAGAGGATAGGATACGATAGAGGATAGGATAGAATAGAGGATAGGATAGGATAGAGGATAGGATAGGATAGAGGATAGGATAGGATAGAGGATAGGATAGGATAGAGGATACGATATAGGATTGGATAAGTTAGAGGATAGGATAGAATAGAGGATAGGATAGGATAGAGGATAGGATAGGATAGAGGATATGATAGGATAGAGGGTAGGATAGGATAGCGGATAGAGGATAGGATAGGATAGAGGATACGGTATAGGATTGGATAGGATAGAGGATAGGATACGATAGAGGATAGGATAGAATAGAGGATAGGATAGGATAGAGGATAGGATAGGATAGAGGATAGGATAGGATAGAGGATACGATATAGGATTGGATAGGTTAGAGGATAGGATAGAATAGAGGATAGGATAGGATAGAGGATAGGATAGGATAGAGGATATGATAGGATATGAGATTGGATAGGATAGAGGATAGGATAGGATAGAGGATAGGATAGGATAGAGGATAGGATAGGATAGAGGATAGGATTGGATTGAGGATAGGATAGAGGATTGGATAGGATATGAGATTGAATAGGATATGAGATTGGATAGGATAGAGGATAGGATAGGATAGAGGATAGGATAGGATAGGATAGGATAGAGGATAGTATAGGATAGAGGATAGGATACGATAGAGGATAGGATAGAATAGATGACAGGATAGGATAGAGGATAATATAGGATAGAGGATAGGATAGAGGATAGGATAGGATAGAGGATAGGATATGATACAGGATAGGATAGGATTGAGGAGAGGATAGGATAGAGGATAGTTTAAAATAGAAGGTAGGATAGAATAGAGGACAGGATAGGATAGAGGATAGGATACGATAGAGGATAAGATTGGATTGAGGATAGGATAGGATAGAGGATAGGATTGGATTGAGGATAGGATAGGATAGAGGATAGGATAGGATAGAGGATAGGATAGGATAGAGGATAGGATAGGATAGAGGATACGATATAGGATTCGATAGGATAGAGGATAGGATACGATAGAGGATAGGATAGAATAGAGGATAGGATAGGATAGAGGATAGGATAGGATACAGGATAGGATAGGATAGAGGATACGATATGGGATTGGATAGGATAGAGGATAGGATACGATAGAGGATAGGATAGGATAGAGGATAGGATAGGATAGAGAATAGGATATAGGATTGGATAGGATAGAGGATAGAATAGGATAGAGGATAGGATAGGATAGAGGATAGGATATGATAGAGGCTAGGATAGGATAGAGGATAGGATAGGATAGAGGATACGATAGGGGATTGGATAGAATAAAGGATAGGATAGGATACAGGATAGGATAGGATAGAGGATAGGATTGGGTAGAGGATAGGATAGGATAGAGGATAGGATAGGATAGAGGATAGGATAGGATAGAGCATAGGATAGGATAGAGGATAGGATAGGATAGAGGATATGATAGGATAGGATAGAGGATAGGATTGGATAGAGGATAGGATAGGATAGACGATAGGATAGGATAGAGGATAGGATAGGATAGAGGATAGGATAGGATAGAGGATAGGATAGGATAGAGGATAGGATAGGATAGAGGATACGATATAGGATTGGATAGGATAGAGGATAGGATACGATAGAGGATAGGATAGAAGAGAGGATAGGATAGGATAGAGGATATGATAGGATAGAGGATAGGATAGGATAGAGGATAGGATAGGATAGAGGATACGATAGGATAGAGGATAGGATAGGATAGAGGATAGGATAGGATAGGATAGATGATATTATAGTAAAGAGGATAGGATATGATAGAGGATAGGATACGGGACTGGATAGGATAGAGGATAGGATAGGATAGAGGATAGGATAGGATAGAGGATAGGATAGGATAGAGGATAGGATAGGATAGAGGATAGGATAGAATAGAGGATAGGATAGGATAGAGGATAGGATAGGATAGGATAGATGATATTATAGTAAAGAGGATAGGATATGATAGAGGATAGGATACGGGACTGGATAGGATAGAGGATAGGATAGGATAGAGGATAGGATAGGATAGAGGATAGGATAGGATAGAGGATAGGATAGGATAGAGGATAGGATAGGATAGAGGATAGGATAGGATAGAGGATAGGATAGGATAGAGGATAGGATAGGATAGAGGATAGGATAGGATAGAGGATAGGATAGGATAGACGATAGGATAGGATAGAGGATAGGATAGAGGATAGTATAGGATAGAGGATAGGATACGATAGAGGATAGGATAGAATAGATGACAGGATAGGATAGAGGATAATATAGGATAGAGGATAGGATAGAGGATAGGATAGGATAGAGGATAGGATATGATACAGGATAGGATAGGATTGAGGAGAGGATAGGATAGAGGATAGTTTAAAATAGAAGGTAGGATAGAATAGAGGACAGGATAGGATAGAGGATAGGATACGATAGAGGATAAGATTGGATTGAGGATAGGATAGGATAGAGGATAGGATTGGATTGAGGATAGGATAGGATAGAGGATAGGATAGGATAGAGGATAGGATAGGATAGAGGATAGGATAGGATAGAGGATACGATATAGGATTGGATAGGTTAGAGGATAGGATAGAATAGAGGATAGGATAGGATAGAGGATAGGATAGGATAGAGGATATGATAGGATAGTGGGTAGGATAGGATAGCGGATAGAGGATAGGATAGGATAGAGGATACGGTATAGGATTGGATAGGATAGAGGATAGGATACGATAGAGGATAGGATAGAATAGAGGATAGGATAGGATAGAGGATAGGATAGGATAGAGGATAGGATAGGATAGAGGATACGATATAGGATTGGATAGGTTAGAGGATAGGATAGAATAGAGGATAGGATAGGATAGAGGATAGGATAGGATAGAGGATATGATAGGATAGAGGGTAGGATAGGATAGAGGATAGAGGATGGGATAGGATAGAATAGAGGATAGGATAGGATAGAGGATAGGATAGGATAGAGGATAGGATAGGATAGGATAGATGATATTATAGTAAAGAGGATAGGATATGATAGAGGATAGGATAGGGGACTGGATAGGATAGAGGATAGGATAGGATAGAGGATAGGATAGGATAGAGGATAGGATAGGATAGAGGATAGGATAGGTTCGAGGATACGATATAGGATTCGATAGGATAGAGGATAGGATACGATAGAGGATAGTATAGAATAGAGGATAGGATAGGATAGAGGATAGGATAGGATACAGGATAGGATAGGATAGAGGATACGATATGGGATTGGATAGGATAGAGGATAGGATACGATAGAGGATAGGATAGGATAGAGGGTAGGATAGGATAGCGGATAGAGGATAGGATAGGATAGAGGATACGGTATAGGATTGGATAGGATAGAGGATAGGATACGATAGAGGATAGGATAGAATAGAGGATAGGATAGGATAGAGGATAGGATAGGATAGAGGATAGGATAGGATAGAGGATAGGATAGGATAGAGGATACGATATAGGATTGGATAGGTTAGAGGATAGGATAGAATAGAGGATAGGATAGGATAGAGGATAGGATAGGATAGAGGATATGATAGGATAGAGGGTAGGATAGGATAGCGGATAGAGGATAGGATAGGATAGAGGATACGGTATAGGATTGGATAGGATAGAGGATAGGATACGATAGAGGATAGGATAGAATAGAGGATAGGATAGGATAGAGGATAGGATAGGATAGAGGATAGGATAGGATAGAGGATACGATATAGGATTGGATAGGTTAGAGGATAGGATAGAATAGAGGATAGGATAGGATAGAGGATAGGATAGGATAGAGGATATGATAGGATATGAGATTGGATAGGATAGAGGATAGGATAGGATAGAGGATAGGATAGGATAGAGGATAGGATAGGATAGAGGATAGTATTGGATTGAGGATAGGATAGAGGATTGGATAGGATATGAGATTGAATAGGATATGAGATTGGATAGGATAGAGGATAGGATAGGATAGAGGATAGGATAGGATAGGATAGGATAGAGGATAGTATAGGATAGAGGATAGGATACGATAGAGGATAGGATAGAATAGATGACAGGATAGGATAGAGGATAATATAGGATAGAGGATAGGATAGAGGATAGGATAGGATAGAGGATAGGATATGATACAGGATAGGATAGGATTGAGGAGAGGATAGGATAGAGGATAGTTTAAAATAGAAGGTAGGATAGAATAGAGGACAGGATAGGATAGAGGATAGGATACGATAGAGGATAAGATTGGATTGAGGATAGGATAGGATAGAGGATAGGATTGGATTGAGGATAGGATAGGATAGAGGATAGGATAGGATAGAGGATAGGATAGGATAGAGGATAGGATAGGATAGAGGATAGGATAGGATAGAGGATACGATATAGGATTGGATAGGTTAGAGGATAGGATAGAATAGAGGATAGGATAGGATAGAGGATAGGATAGGATAGAGGATATGATAGGATAGAGGGTAGGATAGGATAGCGGATAGAGGATAGGATAGGATAGAGGATACGGTATAGGATTGGATAGGATAGAGGATAGGATACGATAGAGGATAGGATAGAATAGAGGACAGGATAGGATAGAGGATAGGATAGGATAGAGGATAGGATAGGATAGAGGATACGATATAGGATTGGATAGGTTAGAGGATAGGATAGAATAGAGGATAGGATAGGATACAGGATAGGATAGGATAGAGGATATGATAGGATAGAGGGTAGGATAGGATAGAGGATAGAGGATAGGATAGGATAGAGGATACGGTATAGGATTGGATAGGATAGAGGATAGGATACGATAGAGGATAGGATAGAATAGAGGATAGGATAGGATAGAGGATAGGATAGGATAGAGGATAGGATAGGATAGGATAGATGATATTATAGTAAAGAGGATAGGATATGATAGAGGATAGGATAGGGGACTGGATAGGATAGAGGATAGGATAGGATAGAGGATAGGATAGGATAGAGGATAGGATAGGATAGAGGATAGGATAGGTTCGAGGATACGATATAGGATTCGATAGGATAGAGGATAGGATACGATAGAGGATAGGATAGAATAGAGGATAGGATAGGATAGAGGATAGGATAGGATACAGGATAGGATAGGATAGAGGATACGATATGGGATTGGATAGGATAAAGGATAGGATACGATAGAGGATAGGATAGGATAGAGGGTAGGATAGGATAGCGGATAGAGGATAGGATAGGATAGAGGATACGATATAGGATTGGATAGGATAGAGGATAGGATACGATAGAGGATAGGATAGAATAGAGGATAGGATAGGATAGAGGATAGGATAGGATAGAGGATAGGATAGGATAGAGGATAGGATAGGATAGAGGATACGATATAGGATTGGATAGGTTAGAGGATAGGATAGAATAGAGGATAGGATAGGATAGAGGATAGGATAGGATAGAGGATATGATAGGATAGAGGGTAGGATACGATAGCGGATAGAGGATAGGATAGGATAGAGGATACGGTATAGGATTGGATAGGATAGAGGATAGGATACGATAGAGGATAGGATAGAATAGAGGATAGGATAGGATAGAGGATAGGATAGGATAGAGGATAGGATAGGATAGAGGATACGATATAGGATTGGATAGGTTAGAGGATAGGATAGAATAGAGGATACGATAGGATAGAGGATAGGATAGGATAGAGGATAGGATAGGATAGGATAGATGATATTATAGTAAAGAGGATAGGATATGATAGAGGATAGGATAGGGGACTGGATAGGATAGAGGATAGGATAGGATAGAGGATAGGATAGGATAGAGGATAGGATAGGATAGAGGATAGGGTAGGATTGAGTATAGGATAGGATACATGGTATAATAGGGTAGAGGATCGAATAGGATAGAGGATTGGATAGGGGATTGGATAGGATAGAGGATAGGACAGGATAGAGCATACGATAGAGGACAGGATAGGATAGAGGATAGGATATGATAGAGGATAGGATAGGATATGAGATTGGATAGGATAGAGGATAGGATAGGATAGAGGATAGGATAGGATAGAGGATATGATAGGATAGAGGGTAGGATAGGATAGAGGATAGAGGATAGGATAGGATAGAGGATACGGTATAGGATTGGATAGGATAGAGGATAGGATACGATAGAGGATAGGATAGAATAGAGGATAGGATAGGATAGAGGATAGGATAGGATAGAGGATAGGATAGGATAGGATAGATGATATTATAGTAAAGAGGATAGGATATGATAGAGGATAGGATAGGGGACTGGATAGGATAGAGGATAGGATAGGATAGAGGATAGGATAGGATAGAGGATAGGATAGGATAGAGGATAGGGTAGGATTGAGTATAGGATAGGATACATGGTATAATAGGGTAGAGGATCGAATAGGATAGAGGATTGGATAGGGGATTGGATAGGATAGAGGATAGGACAGGATAGAGCATACGATAGAGGACAGGATAGGATAGAGGATAGGATATGATAGAGGATAGGATAGGATATGAGATTGGATAGGATAGAGGATAGGATAGGATAGAGGATAGGATAGGATAGAGGATAGGATACGATAGAGGATAGGATTGGATTGAGGATAGGATAGAGGATTGGATAGGATATGAGATTGAATAGGATATGAGATTGGATAGGATAGAGGATAGGATAGGATAGAGGATAGGATAGGATAGGATAGGATAGAGGATAGTATAGGATAGAGGATAGGATACGATAGAGGATAGGATAGAATAGATGACAGGATAGGATAGAGGATAATATAGGATAGAGGATAGGATAGAGGATAGGATAGGATAGAGGATAGGATATGATACAGGATAGGATAGGATTGAGGAGAGGATAGGATAGAGGATAGTTTAAAATAGAAGGTAGGATAGAATAGAGGACAGGATAGGATAGAGGATAGGATACGATAGAGGATAAGATTGGATTGAGGATAGGATAGGATAGAGGATAGGATTGGATTGAGGATAGGATAGGATAGAGGATAGGATAGGATAGAGGATAGGATAGGATAGAGGATAGGATAGGATAGAGGATAGGATAGGATAGAGGATAGGATAGGATAGAGGATACGATATAGGATTGGATAGGTTAGAGGATAGGATAGAATAGAGGATAGGATAGGATAGAGGATAGGATAGGATAGAGGATATGATAGGATAGAGGGTAGGATAGGATAGCGGATAGAGGATAGGATAGGATAGAGGATACGGTATAGGATTGGATAGGATAGAGTATAGGATACGATAGAGGATAGGATAGAATAGAGGATAGGATAGGATAGAGGATAGGATAGGATACAGGATAGGATAGGATAGAGGATACGATATGGGATTGGATAGGATAGAGGATAGGATACGATAGAGGATAGGATAGGATAGAGGATAGGATAGGATAGAGAATAGGATATAGGATTGGATAGGATAGGGGATAGAATAGGATAGAGGATAGGATAGGATAGAGGATAGGATATGATAGAGGCTAGGATAGGATAGAGGATAGGATAGGATAGAGGATACGATAGGGGATTGGATAGAATAAAGGATAGGATAGGATACAGGATAAGATAGGATAGAGGATAGGATTGGGTAGAGGATAGGATAGGATAGAGGATAGGATAGGATAGAGGATAGGATAGGATAGAGCATAGGATAGGATAGAGGATAGGATAGGATAGAGGATATGATAGGATAGGATAGATAATAGGATTGGATAGAGGATAGGATAGGATAGACGATAGGATAGGATAGAGGATAGGATAGGATAGAGGATAGGATAGGATAGAGGATAGGATAGGATAGAGGATAGGATAGGATAGAGGATAGGATAGGATAGAGGATACGATATAGGATTGGATAGGATAGAGGATAGGATACGATAGAGGATAGGATAGAAGAGAGGATAGGATAGGATAGAGGATAGGATAGGATAGAGGATAGGATAGGATATAGGATACGATATGGGATTAGATAGGATAGAGGATAGGATAGGATAGACGATAGGATTGGATAGAGGATAGGATAGGATAGAGGATAGGATAGGATAGAGGATTGGATAGGATAGAGGATAGGATTGGATTGAGGATAGACAGGATAGAGGATCGAATAGGATAGAGGATAGGATAGCATAGAGGATAGGATAGGATAGAGGATAGGGTAGGATTGAGTATAGGATAGGATACATGGTATAATAGAGTAGAGGATCGGATAGGATAGAGGATTGGATAGGGGATTGGATAGGATACAGGATAGGATAGGATAGAGCATACGATAGAGGACAGGATAGGATAGAGGATAGGATATGATAGAGGATAGGATAGGATATGAGATTGGATAGGATAGAGGATAGGATAGGATAGAGGATAGGATAGGATACAGGATAGGATTGGATTGAGGATAGGATAGGATAGAGGATAGAATAGGATAGAGGATAGGATAGGATAGACGATAGGATAGGATAGAGGATAGGATATGATAGAGTATAGGATAGGATAGAGGATAGGATAGGATAGAGGATAGGATAGGATATAGGATACGATATGGGATTGGATAGGATAGAGGATAGGATAGGATAGACGATAGGATTGGATAGAGGATAGGATAGGATAGAGGATAGGATAGGATAGAGGATTGGATAGGATAGAGGATAGGATTGGATTGAGGATAGACAGGATAGAGGATCGAATAGGATAGAGGATAGGATAGCATAGAGGATAGGATAGGATAGAGGATAGGGTAGGATTGAGTATAGGATAGGATACATGGTATAATAGAGTAGAGGATCGGATAGGATAGAGGATTGGATAGGGGATTGGATAGGATACAGGATAGGATAGGATAGAGCATACGATAGAGTACAGGATAGGATAGAGGATAGGATATGATAGAGGATAGGATAGGATATGAGATTGGATAGGATAGAGGATAGGATAGGATAGAGAATAGGATAGGATACAGGATAGGATTGGATTGAGGATAGGATAGGATAGAGGATAGAATAGGATAGAGGATAGGATAGGATAGACGATAGGATAGGATAGAGGATAGGATATGATAGAGTATAGGATAGGATAGAGGATAGGATAGGATAGAGGATAGGATACAGGATTGGATAGGATAGAGGATAGGATACGATAGAGGATACTAAAGGATAGAGTATAGGATTGGATTGAGGATAGGATAGAGCATACGATAGAGGATAGGATAGGATAGGATAGAGAATAGGATAGGATACATGGTATTATAGGGTTGAGGATAGGATAGGGTAGAGGATAGGATAGGGGATTGGATAGGATAGAGGATAGGATAGGATAGAGCATACGATAGTGGATAGGATAGGATAGAGGATAGGATAGGATAGAGAATAGGATAGGATAGAGGATAGGTTAGGATTGAGGATAGGATAGGATTAAGGATAGGATAGGGGATAGGATAGGATAGAGTATAGGATTGGATAGTGGATAGGATAGGATAGAGCATACGATAGAGCATAGGATAGGATAGGATAGAGAATAGGATAGGATACATGGTATTATAGGGTAGAGGATAGGATAGGGGATTGGATAGGATAGAGTATAGGATAGGATAGAGCATACGATAGGATAGAGGAGAGGATAAGATTCAGGATAGGATAGCATAGATGATAGGATGGTATAGAGTATAGGATAGGATTTCATAAATGATAGGATAGGATAGAGGATAGGATAGAATTGAGAAGAGGATAGGATAGAGGATAGGATAGGATAGGATAGAGGATAGGATAGGATAGAGGATAGGATAGGATAGACGATAGGATAGGATATGATAGATGATAGGATAGGATAGAGAATAGGATAGGATAGGATTGAGGATAGGATAGGATAGAGGATAGGAAAGGATAGAGGATACTATAGGATAGAGGATACGATAGGATTGAGGATAGGATAGGAATGAGGATAGGATAGGATAGAGGATAGCATAGGGGATTGGATAGGATGGAGGATAGGATAGGATGGAGGATAGGATAGGATAGGATTGAGGATAGGATAGGATAGAGGATAGGATAGGATGGTGGATAGGATAGAGGATTGGATAGGATAGAGGATAGGATACGATAGAAGATAGGATACGATAGAGGATAGGATATGATAGAGGATAGGATAGGATATGAGATTGAATAGGATAGAGGATAGGATAGGATAGAGGATAGGATAGGATGGAGGAGAGGATAGGATAGAGGATAGGATAGGATTGAGGAGAGGATAGGATAGAGGATAGGATAGGATAGGAGAGAGGATATTATAGGATAGTATAGAGGATAGGATATGATAGAGGATAGGATAGAGGACTGGATAGGATAGAGGATAGGATAGGATAGAGGATAGGATAGGATAGAGGATGCGATATACGATTGGATAGGATAGAGGATAGAATAGGATATAGGATGCGATATGGGATTGGATAGGATAGAGGATAGGATACGATAGAGGATAGGATAGGATAGATGATAGGATAGGATAGAGAATAGGATATAGGATTGGATAGGATAGAGGATAGGATAGGATACAGGATAGGATAGGATAGAGGATACGATACGATAGAGGATAGGATAGGATAGAGGATATGATAGGATAGGGGATTGGATAGAATAGAGGATAGGATAGGATACAGGATAGGATAGGATAGAGGATATGATAGGATAGAGGATAGGATAGGATAGAGGATAGGATAGGATAGAGGATACGATAGGATAGAGGATAGGATAGGATAGAGGATAGGATAGGATAGGATAGATGATATTATAGTAAAGAGGATAGGATATGATAGAGGATAGGATAGAGGATAGGATAGGATAGAGGATAGGATAGGATAGAGGATAGGATAGGATAGAGGATAGGATAGGATAGAGGATAGGATAGGATAGAGGATAGGATAGGATAGAGGATAGGATAGGATAGAGGATAGGATAGGATAGAGGATAGGATAGGATAGAGGATAGGATAGGATAGAGGATAGGATAGGATAGAGGATAGGATAGGATAGAGGATAGGATAGGATAGAGGATAGGATAGGATAGAGGATAGGATAGGATAGAGGATAGGATAGGATAGAGGATAGGATAGGATAGAGGATAGGATAGGATAGAGGATAGGATAGGATAGAGGATAGGATAGGATAGAGGATAGGATAGGATAGAGGATAGGATAGGATAGAGGATAGGATAGGATAGAGGATAGGATAGGATAGAGGATAGGATAGGATAGAGGATAGGATAGGATAGAGGATAGGATAGGATAGAGGATAGGATAGGATAGAGGATAGGATAGGATAGAGGATACGATATAGGATTGGATAGGTTAGAGGATAGGATAGAATAGAGGATAGGATAGGATAGAGGATAGGATAGGATAGAGGATATGATAGGATAGAGGGTAGGATAGGATAGAGGATAGAGGATATTATAGTAAAGAGGATAGGATATGATAGAGGATAGGATAGGGGACTGGATAGGATAGAGGATAGGATAGGATAGAGGATAGGATAGTATAGAGGATAGGATAGGTTCGAGGATACGATATAGGATTCGATAGGATAGAGGATAGGATACGATGGAGGATAGGATAGAATAGAGGATAGTATAGGATAGAGGATAGGATAGGATACAGGATAGGATAGGATAGAGGATACGATATGGGATTGGATAGGATAGAGGATAGGATACGATAGAGGATAGGATAGGATAGAGGATAGGATAGGATAGAGAATAGGATATAGGATTGGATAGGATAGAGGATAGAATAGGATAGAGGATAGGATAGGATAGAGGATAGGATATGATAGAGGCTAGGATAGGATAGAGGATAGGATAGGATAGAGGATACGATAGGGGATTGGATAGAATAAAGGATAGGATAGGATACAGGATAGGATAGGATAGAGGATAGGATTGGGTAGAGGATAGGATAGGATAGAGGATAGGATAGGATAGAGGATAGGATAGGATAGAGCATAGGATAGGATAGAGGATAGGATAGGATAGAGGATATGATAGGATAGGATAGAGGATAGGATTGGATAGAGGATAGGATAGGATAGACGATAGGATAGGATAGAGGATAGGATAGGATAGAGGATAGGATAGGATAGAGGATAGGATAGGATAGAGGATAGGATAGGATAGAGGATACGATATAGGATAGGATACGATAGAGGATAGGATAGAAGAGAGGATAGGATAGGATAGAGGATATGATAGGATAGAGGATAGGATAGGATAGAGGATAGGATAGGATTGAGGATAGGATAGAGGATTGGATAGGATAGAAGATAGGATACGATATAGGATAGGACATGATAGAGGATAGGATAGGATATGAGATTGAATAGGATATGAGATTGGATAGGATAGAGGATAGGATAGGATAGAGGATAGGATAGGATAGGATAGGATAGAGGATAGTATAGGATAGAGGATAGGATACGATAGAGGATAGGATAGAATAGAGGACAGGATAGGATAGAGGATAATATAGGATAGAGGATAGGATAGAGGATAGGATAGGATAGAGGATAGGATATGATACAGGATAGGATAGGATTGAGGAGAGGATAGGATAGAGGATAGTTTAAAATAGAAGGTAGGATAGAATAGAGGACAGGATAGGATAGAGGATAGGATACGATAGAGGATAAGATTGGATTGAGGATAGGATAGGATAGAGGATAGGATTGGATTGAGGATAGGATAGGATAGAGGATAGGATAGGATAGAGGATAGGATAGGATAGAGGATAGGATAGGATAGAGGATAGGATAGGATAGAGGATACGATATAGGATTGGATAGGTTAGAGGATAGGATAGAATAGAGGATAGGATAGGATAGAGGATAGGATAGGATAGAGGATATGATAGGATAGAGGGTAGGATAGGATAGCGGATAGAGGATAGGATAGGATAGAGGATACGGTATAGGATTGGATAGGATAGAGGATAGGATACGATAGAGGATAGGATAGAATAGAGGATAGGATAGGATAGAGGATAGGATAGGATAGAGGACAGGATAGGATAGGATAGATGATATTATAGTAAAGAGGATAGGATATGATAGAGGATAGGATAGGGGACTGGATAGGATAGAGGATAGGATAGGATAGAGGATAGGATAGGATAGAGGATAGGATAGGATAGAGGATAGGATAGGATAGAGGATAGGATAGGATAGAGGATAGGATAGGATAGAGGATAGGATAGGTTCGAGGATACGATATAGGATTCGATAGGATAGAGGATAGGATACGATAGAGGATAGGATACGATAGAGGATAGGATAGAAGAGAGGATAGGATAGGATAGAGGATAGGATAGGATAGAGGATAGGATAGGATATAGGATACGATATGGGATTGGATAGGATAGAGGATAGGATAGGATAGACGATAGGATTGGATAGAGGATAGGATAGGATACAGGATAGGATAGGATAGAGGATTGGATAGGATAGAGGATAGGATTGGATTGAGGATAGACAGGATAGAGGATCGAATAGGATAGAGGATAGGATAGCATAGAGGATAGGATAGGATAGAGGATAGGGTAGGATTGAGTATAGGATAGGATACATGGTATAATAGGGTAGAGGATCGAATAGGATAGAGGATTGGATATGATAGAGGATACTATAGGATATGAGATTGGATAGGATAGAGGATAGGATAGGATAGAGGATAAGATAGGATAGAGGATAGGATAGGATAGAGGATAGGATAGGATAGAGGATAGGATATGATAGAGGATAGGATTGGATTAAGGATAGGATAGGATAGAGAATAGGATAGGATACATGATATAATAGAGTAGAGGATCGGATAGGATAGAGGATTGGATAGGGGATTGGATAGGATACAGGATAGGATAGGATAGAGCATACGATAGAAGACAGGATAGGATAGAGGATAGGATATGATAGAGGATAGGATAGGATATGAGATTGGATAGGATAGAGGATAGGATAGGATAGAGGATAGGATAGGATAGAGGATAGGATAGGATAGAGGATAGGATTGGATTGAGGATAGGATAGGATAGAGGATAGAATAGGATAGAGGATAGGATAGGATAGACGATAGGATAGGATAGAGGATAGGATATGATAGAGTATAGGATAGGATATAGGATAGGATAGGATAGAGGATAGGATACAGGATTGGATAGGATAGAGGAGAGGATACGATAGAGGATACTAAAGGATAGAGTATAGGATTGGATTGAGGATAGGATAGAGCATACGATAGAGGATAGGATAGGATAGGATAGAGAATAGGATAGGATACATGGTATTATAGGGTTGAGGATAGGATAGGGTAGAGGATAGGATAGGGGATTGGATAGGATAGAGGATAGGATAGGATAGAGCATACGATAGTGGATAGGATAGGATAGAGGATAGGATAGGATAGAGAATAGGATAGGATAGAGGATAGGTTAGGATTGAGGATAGGATAGGATTAAGGATAGGATAGGGGATAGGATAGGATAGAGTATAGGATTGGATAATGGATAGGATAGGATAGAGCCTACGATAGAGCATAGGATAGGATAGGATAGAGAATAGGATAGGATACATGGTATTATAGGGTAGAGGATAGGATAGGGGATTGGATAGGATAGAGTATAGGATAGGATAGAGCATACGATAGGATAGAGGATAGGATAAGATTCAGGATAGGATAGCATAGATGATAGGATGGTATAGAGTATAGGATAGGATTTCATAAATGATAGGATAGGATAGAGGATAGGATAGAATTGAGAAGAGGATAGGATAGAGGATAGGATAGGATAGGATAGAGGATAGGATAGGATAGAGGATAGGATAGGATAGACGATAGGATAGGATAGAGGATAGGATATGATAGATGATAGGATAGGATAGAGAATAGGATAGGATAGGATTGAGGATAGGATAGGATAGAGGATAGGAAAGGATAGAGGATACTATAGGATAGAGATACGATAGGATTGAGGATAGGATAGGAATGAGGATAGGATAGGATAGAGGATAGCATAGGGGATTGGATAGGATGGAGGATAGGATAGGATGGAGGATAGGATAGGATAGGATTGAGGATAGGATAGGATAGAGGATTGGATAGGATGGTGGATAGGATAGAGGATTGGATAGGATAGAGGATAGGATACGATAGAAGATAGGATACGATAGAGGATAGGATATGATAGAGGATAGGTTGGATATGAGATTGAATAGGATAGAGGATAGGATAGGATAGAGGATAGGATAGGATGGAGGAGAGGATAGGATAGAGGATAGGATAGGGGATTGATAGGATATAGATTAGGATGGGATAGAATATATTATAGGATAGAGGATAGGATAGGATAGAGGATAGGATAGGATAGACGATAGGATAGGATAGAGGATAGGATATGATAGATGATAGGATAGGATAGAGAAGAGGATAGGATAGGATTGAGGATAGGATAGGATTGAGGATAGGATAGGATAGAGGATAGGAAATGATAGAGGATACTATAGGACAGAGGATACGATAGGATTGAGGATAGGATAGGTATGAGGATAGGATAGGATTGAGGATAGGATAGGGGATTGGATAGGATGGAGGATAGGATAGGATGGAGGATAGGATAGGATAGCATTGAGGATAGGATAGGATAGAGGATAGGATAGGATAGTGGATGGGATAGAGGATTGGATAGGATAGAGGATAGGATACGATAGAAGATAGGATACGATAGAGGATAGGATATGATAGAGGATAGGATAGGATATGAGATTGAATAGGATAGAGGATAGGATAGGATAGAGGATAGGATAGGATGGAGGAGAGGATAGGATAGAGGATAGGATAGGATTGAGGAGAGGATAGGATAGAGGATAGGATAGGATAGAGGATAGGATAGGATAGAGGATAGGAGAGGATAGAGTATAGCATTGGATTGAGGATAGGATAGGATAGAGGATAGAATAGGATAGAGTATAGGATAGGATAGAGGATAGGATAAGATAGAGGATAGGATAGAATAGAGGACAGCATAGGATAGAGGATAAGATAGGATAGAGGATAGGATAGGATAGAGGATAGGATAGGATA
Organism: Halictus rubicundus; assembly: GCF_050948215.1. Taxonomy (NCBI): domain Eukaryota; kingdom Metazoa; phylum Arthropoda; class Insecta; order Hymenoptera; family Halictidae; genus Halictus; species Halictus rubicundus. The sequence continues at coordinate 237,947 of NW_027488791.1, forward strand.
GAGGATAGGATAGAGGATAGGATAGAGGATAGGATAGGATAGAGGATAGGATAGGATAGAGGATAGGATAGGATAGAGGATAGGATAGGATAGAGGATAGGATAGGATAGAGGATAGGATAGGATAGAGGATACGATATAGGATTGGATAGGTTAGAGGATAGGATAGAATAGAGGATAGGATAGGATAGAGGATAGGATAGGATAGAGGATATGATAGGATAGAGGGTAGGATAGGATAGCGGATAGAGGATAGGATAGGATAGAGGATACGGTATAGGATTGGATAGGATAGAGGATAGGATACGATAGAGGATAGGATAGAATAGAGGATAGGATAGGATAGAGGATAGGATAGGATAGAGGACAGGATAGGATAGGATAGATGATATTATAGTAAAGAGGATAGGATATGATAGAGGATAGGATAGGGGACTGGATAGGATAGAGGATAGGATAGGATAGAGGATAGGATAGGATAGAGGATAGGATAGGATAGAGGATAGGATAGGATAGAGGATAGGATAGGATAGAGGATAGGATAGGATAGAGGATAGGATAGGTTCGAGGATACGATATAGGATTCGATAGGATAGAGGATAGGATACGATAGAGGATAGGATACGATAGAGGATAGGATAGAAGAGAGGATAGGATAGGATAGAGGATAGGATAGGATAGAGGATAGGATAGGATATAGGATACGATATGGGATTGGATAGGATAGAGGATAGGATAGGATAGACGATAGGATTGGATAGAGGATAGGATAGGATACAGGATAGGATAGGATAGAGGATTGGATAGGATAGAGGATAGGATTGGATTGAGGATAGACAGGATAGAGGATCGAATAGGATAGAGGATAGGATAGCATAGAGGATAGGATAGGATAGAGGATAGGGTAGGATTGAGTATAGGATAGGATACATGGTATAATAGGGTAGAGGATCGAATAGGATAGAGGATTGGATATGATAGAGGATACTATAGGATATGAGATTGGATAGGATAGAGGATAGGATAGGATAGAGGATAAGATAGGATAGAGGATAGGATAGGATAGAGGATAGGATAGGATAGAGGATAGGATATGATAGAGGATAGGATTGGATTAAGGATAGGATAGGATAGAGAATAGGATAGGATACATGATATAATAGAGTAGAGGATCGGATAGGATAGAGGATTGGATAGGGGATTGGATAGGATACAGGATAGGATAGGATAGAGCATACGATAGAAGACAGGATAGGATAGAGGATAGGATATGATAGAGGATAGGATAGGATATGAGATTGGATAGGATAGAGGATAGGATAGGATAGAGGATAGGATAGGATAGAGGATAGGATAGGATAGAGGATAGGATTGGATTGAGGATAGGATAGGATAGAGGATAGAATAGGATAGAGGATAGGATAGGATAGACGATAGGATAGGATAGAGGATAGGATATGATAGAGTATAGGATAGGATATAGGATAGGATAGGATAGAGGATAGGATACAGGATTGGATAGGATAGAGGAGAGGATACGATAGAGGATACTAAAGGATAGAGTATAGGATTGGATTGAGGATAGGATAGAGCATACGATAGAGGATAGGATAGGATAGGATAGAGAATAGGATAGGATACATGGTATTATAGGGTTGAGGATAGGATAGGGTAGAGGATAGGATAGGGGATTGGATAGGATAGAGGATAGGATAGGATAGAGCATACGATAGTGGATAGGATAGGATAGAGGATAGGATAGGATAGAGAATAGGATAGGATAGAGGATAGGTTAGGATTGAGGATAGGATAGGATTAAGGATAGGATAGGGGATAGGATAGGATAGAGTATAGGATTGGATAATGGATAGGATAGGATAGAGCCTACGATAGAGCATAGGATAGGATAGGATAGAGAATAGGATAGGATACATGGTATTATAGGGTAGAGGATAGGATAGGGGATTGGATAGGATAGAGTATAGGATAGGATAGAGCATACGATAGGATAGAGGATAGGATAAGATTCAGGATAGGATAGCATAGATGATAGGATGGTATAGAGTATAGGATAGGATTTCATAAATGATAGGATAGGATAGAGGATAGGATAGAATTGAGAAGAGGATAGGATAGAGGATAGGATTGGATAGGATAGAGGATAGGATAGGATAGAGGATAGGATAGGATAGACGATAGGATAGGATAGAGGATAGGATATGATAGATGATAGGATAGGATAGAGAATAGGATAGGATAGGATTGAGGATAGGATAGGATAGAGGATAGGAAAGGATAGAGGATACTATAGGATAGAGATACGATAGGATTGAGGATAGGATAGGAATGAGGATAGGATAGGATAGAGGATAGCATAGGGGATTGGATAGGATGGAGGATAGGATAGGATGGAGGATAGGATAGGATAGGATTGAGGATAGGATAGGATAGAGGATAGGATAGGATGGTGGATAGGATAGAGGATTGGATAGGATAGAGGATAGGATACGATAGAAGATAGGATACGATAGAGGATAGGATATGATAGAGGATAGGTTGGATATGAGATTGAATAGGATAGAGGATAGGATAGGATAGAGGATAGGATAGGATGGAGGAGAGGATAGGATAGAGGATAGGATAGGGGATTGATAGGATATAGATTAGGATGGGATAGAATATATTATAGGATAGAGGATAGGATAGGATAGAGGATAGGATAGGATAGACGGTAGGATAGGATAGAGGATAGGATATGATAGATGATAGGATAGGATAGAGAAGAGGATAGGATAGGATTGAGGATAGGATAGGATTGAGGATAGGATAGGATAGAGGATAGGAAATGATAGAGGATACTATAGGACAGAGGATACGATAGGATTGAGGATAGGATAGGTATGAGGATAGAATAGGATTGAGGATAGGATAGGGGATTGGATAGGATGGAGGATAGGATAGGATGGAGGATAGGATAGGATAGCATTGAGGATAGGATAGGATAGAGGATAGGATAGGATAGTGGATGGGATAGAGGATTGGATAGGATAGAGGATAGGATACGATAGAAGATAGGATACGATAGAGGATAGGATATGATAGAGGATAGGATAGGATATGAGATTGAATAGGATAGAGGATAGGATAGGATAGAGGATAGGATAGGATGGAGGAGAGGATAGGATAGAGGATAGGATAGGATTGAGGAGAGGATAGGATAGAGGATAGGATAGGATAGAGGATAGGATAGGATAGAGGATAGGAGAGGATAGAGTATAGCATTGGATTGAGGATAGGATAGGATAGAGGATAGAATAGGATAGAGTATAGGATAGGATAGAGGATAGGATAAGATAGAGGATAGGATAGAATAGAGGACAGGATAGGATAGAGGATAAGATAGGATAGAGGATAGGATAGGATAGAGGATAGGATAGGATAGAGGATAGGATAGAGGATAGGATAGAGGATAGGATAGGATAGAGGATAGGATAGGATAGAGGATAGGATAGGATAGAGGATAGGATAGGATAGGATAGAGGATAGGATAGGATAGGATAGAGGATAGGATTGGATAGGATAGAGGATATTACAGGATAGAGGATAGGATTGGATAGAGGATAGGATAGGATAGAGAATTGGATAGGATAGAGGATAGGATAGGATAGAGGATAGGATAGGGGATTGATAGGATAGAGATTAGGATGGGATAGAGGATATTATAGGATAGAGGATAGGATAGGATAGAGGATAGGATAGGATAGAGGATAGGATAGGATAGAGGATAGGATAGGATAGAGGATAGGATAGGATAGAGGATACGATATAGGATTGAATAGGATGGAGGATAGGATACGATAGAGGATAGGATAGAAGAGAGGATAGGATAGGATAGAGGATAGGATAGGATAGAGGATAGGATAGGATATAGGATACGATATGGGATTGGATAGGATAGAGGATAGGATAGGATAGACGATAGGATTGGATAGAGGATAGGATAGGATAGAGGATAGGATAGGATAGAGGATTGGATAGGATAGAGGATAGGATTGGATTGAGGATAGACAGGATAGAGGATAGAATAGGATAGAGGATAGGATAGCATAGAGGATAGGATAGGATAGAGGATAGGGTAGGATTGAGTATAGGATAGGATACATGGTATAATAGGGTAGAGGATCGAATAGGATAGAGGATTGAATATGATAGAGGATACTATAGGATATGAGATTGGATAGGATAGAGGATAGGATAGGATAGAGGATAGGATATGATAGAGGATAGGATTGGATTAAGGATAGGATAGGATAGAGAATAGGATAGGATACATGATATAATAGAGTAGAGGATCGGATAGGATAGAGGATTGGATAGGGGATTGGATAGGATACAGGATAGGATAGGATAGAGCATACGATAGAGGACAGGATAGGATAGAGGATAGGATATGATAGAGGATAGGATAGGATATGAGATTGGATAGGATAGAGGATAGGATAGGATAGAGGATAGGATAGGACAGAGGATAGGATTGGATTGAGGATAGGATAGGATAGAGGATAGAATAGGGTAGGGGATAGGATAGGATAGACGATAGGATAGGATAGAGGATAGGATATGATAGAGTATAGGATAGGATAGAGGATAGGATAGGATAGAGGATAGGATACAGGATTGGATAGGATAGAGGATAGGATACGATAGAGGATACTAAAGGATAGAGTATAGGATTGGATTGAGGATAGACAGGATAGAGGATAGAATAGGATAGAGAATAGGATAGGATAGAGAATAGGATAGGATAGAGGATAGGTTAGGATTGAGGATAGGATAGGATTAAGGATAGGATAGAGGATAGGATAGGATAGAGGATAGGATAGAGGATTGGATAGGATAGAGGATAGGATACGATAGAGGATAGGATACAATAGAGTATAGGATTGGATTGAGGATAGGATAGGATAGAGGATAGAATAGGATAGAGAATAGGATAGGATTGAGGTGAGGATAGGATAGAGGATAGGATAGGATAGAGGATAGGATAGGATAGAGGATAGGATAGAGGATAGGATAGAGGATAGGATAGGATAGGATAGAGGATAGAAGAGACGATATTATAGAGGAAAGGATAGGATAGAGGATAGGATAGAGGATAGGATAGAGGATAGGATAGAGGATAGGATAGAGGATTGGATAGGATAGAGGATAGGATACGATAGAAGATAGGATACGACAGAGGATAGGATATGATAGAGGATAGGATAGGATATGAGATTGAATAGGATAGAGGATAGGATAGGATAGAGGATAGGATGGGATAGAGGATAGGATACGATAGAAGAGACGATATTATAGAGGAAAGGATAGGATAGAGAATAGGATAGGATGGAGGATAGGATAGAGGATAGGATACGATAAGAGGATAGGATAGGATAGAGGATAGGATAGGATTGAGGATAGGATAGGATAGAGGATAGGATATGATAGATGATAGGATAGGATAGAGGATAGGATAGGATAGAGGAAAGGATAGGATAGAGGATAGGATAGGCTAGAGGATAGGATAGGAGAGACGATATTATAGGATAGAGGATAGGATATGATAGATGATAGGATAGGATAGAGGATAGGATAGGATAGGATTGAGGATAGGATAGGATTGAGGATAGGATAGGAGAGAGGATAGGATAGGATAGAGGATACTATAGGATAGAGGATACGATAGGATTGAGGATAGGATAGGAATGAGGATAGGATAGGATTGAGGATAGGATAGGAATGAGGATAGGATAGGATTGAGGATAGGATACGATAGAGGATAGGATACAATAGAGTATAGGATTGGATTGAGGATAGGATAAAATAGAGGATAGAATAGGATAGAGAATAGGATAGGATTGAAGAGAGGATAGGATAGAGGATAGGATAGGATAGAGGATAGGATAGGATAGAGGATAGGATAGAGGATAGGATAGAGGATAGGATAGGATAGGATAGAGGATAGAAGAGACGATATTATAGAGGAAAGGATAGGATAGAGAATAGGATAGGATGGAGGATAGGATAGAGGATAGGATACTATAAGAGGATAGGATAGGATAGAGGATAGGATAGGATTGAGGATAGGATAGGATAGAGGATAGGATAGAGGATTGGATAGGATAGAGGATAGGATACGATAGAAGATAGGATACGATAGAGGATAGGATATGATAGAGGATAGGATAGGATAGACGATAGGATAGGATAGAGGATAGAAGAGATGATATTATAGAGGAAAGGATAGGATAGAGAATAGGATAGGATGGAGGTTAGGATAGAGGATAGGATACGATAGGAGGATAGGATAGGATTGAGGATAGGATAGGATTGAGGATAGGATAGGATAGAGGAAAAAGATAGGATAGAAGATAGGATAGGATAGAGTATAGGATTGGATAGAGGATAGGATAGAGGATAGGATAGGATAGAGGATAGGATAGAACAGAGTACAGGATAGGATAGAGGATAAGATAGGATAGAGGATAGGATAGGATTGAGGATAGGATAGGATTCAGGAGAGGATAGGATACAGGATAGGATAGGATAGAGGATAGGATAGGATAGAGGATAGGATAGAGGATAGGATAGAGGCTTGGATAGGATAGAGGATAGGATACGATAGAGGATAGGATACAATAGAGTATAGGATTGGATTGAGGATAGGATAGGATAGAGGATAGAATAGGATAGAGAATAGGATAGGATTGAGGAGAGGATAGGATAGAGGATAGGATACGATAGAGGATAGGATACAATAGAGTATAGGATTGGATTGAGGATAGGATAGGATAGAGGATAGAATAGGATAGAGAATAGGATAGGATTGAGGAGAGGATAGGATAGAGGATAGGATAGGATTGAGGATAGGATAGGATAGAGGATAGGATAGGATAGAGGATAGGATAGAGGATAGGATAGAGGATAGGATAGGATAGGATAGATGATAGGATAGGATAGAGGATAGGATAGGATAGAGGATAGGATAGGATAGAGGATAGGATAGGTTAGAGGATAGGATAGGATTGAGGATAGGATAGAGGATAGGATGGGATAGATGATAGGATAGGATAGAGGATAGGATAGGATAGGATAGGATAGGATAGAGGATATTACAGGATAGAGGATAGGATTGAATTGAGGATAGGATTGGATAGAAGATAGGATAGGATAGAGAATTGGATAGGATAGAGGATAGGATAGGATAGAGGATAGGATAGGGGATTGATAGGATAGAGATTAGGATGGGATAGAGGATATTATAGGATAGAGGATAGGATAGGATAGAGGATAGGATAGGATAGAGGATAGGATAGGATAGAGGATAGGATAGGATAGACGATAGGATAGGATAGAGCATACGATAGAGGATAGGATAGGATAGGATAGAGAATAGGATAGGATACATGGTATTATAGGGTAGAGGATAGGATAGGGGATTGGATAGGATAGAGTATAGGATAGGATAGAGCATACGATAGGATAGAGGATAGGATAAGATTCAGGATAGGATAGCATAGATGATAGGATGGTATAGAGTATAGGATAGGATTGCATAAATGATAGGATAGGATAGAGGATAGGATAGAGGATAGGATAGGATAGGATAGAGGATAGGATAGGATAGAGTATAGGATAGGATAGACGATAGGATAGGATAGAGGATAGGATATGATAGATGATAGGATAGGATAGAGAATAGGATAGGATAGGATTGAGGGTAGGATAGGATAGAGGATAGGAAAGGATAGAGGATACTATAGGATAGAGGATACGATAGGATTGAGGATAGGATAGGAATGAGGATAGGATAGGATAGAGGATAGGATAGGGGATTGGATAGGATGGAGGATAGGATAGGATGGAGGATAGGATAGGATAGGATTGAGGATAGGATAGGATAGAGGATAGGATAGGATGGTGGATAGGATAGAGGATTGGATAGGATAGAGGATAGGATACGATAGAAGATAGGATAGGATGGAGGAGAGGATAGGATAGAGGATAGGATAGGATTGAGGAGAGGATAGGATAGAGGATAGGATAGGATAGGAGAGAGGATATTATAGGATAGAGGATAGGATTGGATAGAGGATAGGATAGGATAAAGAATTGGATAGGATAGAGGATAGGATAGGATAGAGGATAGGATTGGATAGAGGATAGGATAGGATAGAGGAGAGGATAGAACAGAGTACAGGATAGGATAGAGGATAAGATAGGATAGAGGATAGGATAGGATTGAGGATAGGATAGGATTCAGGAGAGGATAGGATAGAGGATAGGATAGGATAGAGGATAGGATAGGATAGAGGATAGGATAGGATTGAGGATATGATAGGATTGAGGATAGGATAGGATAGAGGATAGGAAAGGATAGAGGATACTATAGGATAGAGGATACGATAGGATTGAGGATAGGATAGGAATGAGGATAGGATAGGATTGAGGATAGGATAGGGGATTGGATAGGATGGAGGATAGGATAGGATAGGATTGAGGATAGGATAGGATAGAGGATAGGATAGGATAGAGGATAGGATAGGATGGAGGAGAGGATAGGATAGAGGATAGGATAGGATAGTGGATAGGATATGATTGAGGATAGGATATTATAGAGGATGGGATAGAATATATTATAGGATAGAGGAGAGGATAGGATAGAGGATAGGATAGGATAGACGATAGGATAGGATAGAGGATAGGATATGATAGACGATAGGATAGGATAGAGGATAGGATAGGATAGGATTGAGGATATGATAGGATTGAGGATAGGATACGATAGAAGATAGGATACGGTAGAGGATAGGATATGATGGAGGATAGGATAGGATATGAGATTGAATAGGATAGAGGATAGGATAGGATAGAGGATAGGATAGGATTGAGGAGAGGATAGGATAGAGGATAGGATAGAGGATAGGATAGAGGATAGGATAGGATTGAGGAGTGGATAGGATAGAGGATAGGATAGGATAGAGGATAGGATTGGATAGAGGATATTATAGGATAGAGGATAGGATAGGATAGAGGATACGATATTATGGAGGATAGGATAGGATAGAGGATTGGATAGAATTGAGGCTAGGATAGAATAGAGGATACGATAGGATAGAGGGTAGGATAGGATAGAGGGTAGGATAGGATAGAGGATACGATAGAGGATTGGATAGGATAGAGGATAGGATACGATAGTGAATAGGATAGGATAGGATAGAGAATAGGATTGGATACATGATATTACAGGATAGAGGATAGGATAGGATAGAGGATACCATATTATGGAGGATAGGATAGGATAGACGATAGGATAGGATAGAGGAAAGAATTGCGGATTGGATAGCATAGAGGATAGGATATGATAGAGGATAGGATAGGATTGAGGATAGGATAGGATAGAGGATAGGATAGGATAGAGGATAGGATAGAGGATAGGATAGGATAGGATAGAGGATATTATAGGATAGAGGATAGGATTGAATTGAGGATAGGATAGGATAGAGGATAGGATAGGATAGAGGATAGGATAGGATAGAGGATAGGATAGGATAGAGGATAGGATAGAGGATAGGATAGAGGATAGGATAGGATAGGATAGAGGATATTATAGGATAGAGGATAGGATTGAATTGAGGATAGGATTGGATAGAGGATAGGATAGGATAGAGAATTGGATAGGATAGTTGATAGGATAGGATAGAGGATAGGATAGGGGATTGATAGGATAGAGATTAGGATGGGATAGAGGATAGGATAGGATAGAGGATAGGATAGGATAGAGGATAGGATAGGATAGAGAATAGGATAGGATAGAGGATAGGTTAGGATAGAGAATATGATAGGATAGAGGATAGGATAGAGGATAGGATAGGATAGGATAGAGAATAGGATAGGATACATGGTATTATAGGGTAGAGGATAGGATAGGGTAGAGGATAGAATACAGGATTGGATAGGATAGAGGATAGGAAACGATAGAGGATAGGATAGGATAGAGTATAGGATTGGATTGAGGATAGGATAGGATAGAGGATAGAATAGGATAGAGGATAGGATAGGATAGAGGATAGGATAGGATAGAGTATAGGATAGGATAGAGGATAGGATAGGATAGAGGATAGGATAGAGGATAGGATAGAGGATAGGATAGAGGATAGGATAGGATAGGATAGAGAATAGGATAGGATACATGGTATTATAGGGTAGAGGATAGGATAGGGTAGAGGATAGGATAGGGGATTGGATAGGATAGAGGATAGGATAGGATAGAGCATACGATAGTGGATAGGATAGGATAGAGGATAGGATAGGATAGAGTTTATTATTGGATTCAGGATAGGATAGGATAGTGGATAGGATAAGATAGAGGATAGGATAGAATAGAGTACAGGATAGGATAGAGGATAGGATACAGGATTGGATAGGACAGAGGATAGGATAGGATAGAGCATACGATAGTGGATTCGATAGGATAGAGGATAGGATAGGATAGAGAATATTATAATATAGAAGATAGGATAGGATAGAGGATAGGATAGAGGATTGGATAGGATAGAGGATAGGATACGATAGAGGATAGGATAGGATAGAGTATAGGATTGGATTGAGGATAGGATAGGATAGTGGATAGGATAAGATAGAGGGTAGGATAGAATAGAGGACATGATAGGATAGTGGATAGGACACGATAGAAGATACGATATTATAGAGGAAAGGATAGGAAAGAGGATAGGATATGATAGATGATAGGATAGGATAGAGGATAGGATAGGATAGAGGATAGGATAGGATAGAGGATAGGATAGGATAGAGGATAGGAGAGGATAGACGATAGGATAGGATAGACGATAGGATAGGATAGATGATAGGATAGGATAGAGGATAGTATAGGATAGGATTGTGGATAGGATAGGATTGAGGATAGGATAGGAGAGAGGATAGGACAGGATAGAGGATACTATAGGATAGAGGATACGATAGGATTGAGGATAGGATAGGAATGAGGATAGGATAGGATTGAGGATAGGATAGGAATGAGGATAGGATAGGATTGAGGATAGGATACGATAGAGGATAGGATACGATAGAGGATTGGATATGATAGAGGATAGGATAGGATATGAGATTGAATAGGATAGACGATAGGGTAGGATAGAGGATAGGATAGGATAGAGGATAGGATAGTGGATTGGATAGGATAGAGGATAGGATACGATAGAGGATAGGATACAATACAGTATAGGATTGGATTGAGGATAGGATAGGATAGAGGATAGAATAGGATAGAGAATAGGATAGGATTGAGGAGAGGATAGGATAGAGGATAGGATAGGATAGAGGATAGGATAGGATAGAGGATAGGATAGAGGATAGGATAGAGGATTGGATAGACGATAGGATAGAGGATAGGATAGGATAGAGTACAGGATAGGATAGAGGATAGGATACAGGATTGGATAGGACAGAGGATAGGATAGGATAGAGCATACGATAGTGGATAGGATAGGATAGAGGATAGGATAGGATAGAGAATATTATAATATAGAAGATAGGATAGGATAGAGGATAGGATAGAGGATTTGATAGGATAGAGGGTAGGATACGATAGAGGATAGGATAGGATAGAGTATAGGATTGGATTGAGGATAGGATAGGATAGTGGATAGGATAAGATAGAGGGTAGGATAGAATAGAGGCCATGATAGGATAGTGGATAGGACACGATAGAAGATACGATATTATAGAGGAAAGGATAGGATAGAGGATAGGATATGATAGATGATAGGATAGGATAGAGGATAGGATAGGATAGAGGATAGGATAGGATAGAGGATAGGATAGGATAGAGGATAGGAGAGGATAGACGATAGGATAGGATAGAGGATAGGATATGATAGATGATAGGATAGGATAGAGGATAGTATAGGATAGGATTGTGGATAGGATAGGATTGAGGATAGGATAGGAGAGAGGATAGGACAGGATAGAGGATACTATAGGATAGAGGATACGATAGGATTGAGGATAGGATAGGAATGAGGATAGGATAGGATTGAGGAAAGGATAGGGGATTGGATAGGATGGAGGATCGGACAGGATGGAGGATAGGATAGGATAGGATTGAGGATAGGATACGATAGAGGATTGGATATGATAGAGGATAGGATAGGATATGAGATTGAATAGGATAGACGATAGGGTAGGATAGAGGATAGGATAGGATAGAGGATAGGATAGAGGATTGGATAAGATAGAGGATAGGATACGATAGAGGATAGGATACAATAGAGTATAGGATTGGATTGAGGATAGGATAGGATAGAGGATAGAATAGGATAGAGAATAGGATAGGATTGAGGAGAGGATAGGATAGAGGATAGGATAGGATAGAGGATAGGATAGGATAGAGGATAGGATAGGATAGAGGATAGGATAGAGGATAGGATAGAGGATAGGATAGAGGATAGGATAGGATAGGATAGAGGATAGGATAGAGGATAGGATAGAGGATAGGATAGGATAGGATAGAGGATAGGATAGAGGATAGGATAGAGGATAGGATAGAGGATAGGATAGGATAGGATAGAGGATAGGATAGAGGATAGGATAGAGGATAGGATAGGATAGGATAGAGGATAGAAGGGACGATATTATAGAGGATAGGATAGGATAGAGAATAGGATAGGATGGAGGATAGGATAGAGGATAGGATACGATAAGAGGATAGGATAGGATAGAGGATAGGATAGGATTGAGGATAGGATAGGATAGAGGATATGATATGATAGATGATAGGATAGGATAGAGGATAGGATAGGATAGAGGATAGGATAGGATAGAGGATTGGATAGGATAGAGGATAGGATACGATAGAAGATAGGATACGATAGAGGATAGGATATGATAGAGGATAGGATAGGATATGAGATTGAATAGGATAGACGATAGGATAGGATAGAGGATAGGATAGGATAGAGGATAGGATAGAGGATTGGATAGGATAGAGGATAGGATACGATAGAGGATAGGATACAATAGAGTGTAGGATTGGATTGAGGATAGGATAGGATAGAGGATAGAATAGGATAGAGAATAGGATAGGATTGAGGAGAGGATAGGATAGAGGATAGGATAGGATAAAGGATAGGATAGGATAGAGGATAGGATAGAGAATAGGATAGAGGATAGGATAGGATAGGATAGAGGATAGAAGAGACGATATTATAGAGGGAAGGATAGAGGATAGAAGAGACGATATTATAGAGGATAGGATAGGATAGAGAATAGGATAGGATGGAGGATAGGATAGAGGATAGGATACGATAAGAGGATAGGATAGGATAGAGGATAGGATAGGATTGAGGATAGGATAGGATAGAGGATATGATATGATAGATGATAGGATAGGATAGAGGATAGGATAGGATAGAGGATAGGATAGGATAGATGATAGGATAGGATAGAGGATAGGATTGGATTGAGGATAGGATAGGATAGAGAATAGAATAGGATAGAGGATAGGATACGATAGAGGATAGGATACAATAGAGTATAGGATTGGATTGAGGATAGGATAGGATAGAGGATAGAATAGGATAGAGAATAGGATAGGATTGAGGAGAGGATAGGATAGAGGATAGGATAGAATAGAGGATAGGATAGGATAGAGGATAGTATAGAGGATAGGATAGGATAGGATAGAGGATAGAAGAGACGATATTATAGAGGAAAGGATAGGATAGAGGATAGGATAGGATAGAGGATAGGATAGAGGATAGGATAGAGGATAGGATAGAGGATTGGATAGGATAGAGGATAGGATACGATAGAAGATAGGATACGATAGAGGATAGGATATGATAGAGGCTAGGATAGGATATGAGATTGAATAGGATAGAGGATAGGATAGGATAGAGGATAGGATGGGATAGAGGATAGGATACGATAGAAGAGACGATATTATAGAGGAAAGGATAGGATAGAGAATAGGATAGGATGGAGGATAGGATAGAGGATAGGATACGATAAGAGGATAGGATAGGATAGAGGATAGGATAGGATTGAGGATAGGATAGGATAGAGGATAGGATATGATAGATGATAGGATAGGATAGAGGATAGGATTGGATTGAGGATAGGATAGGATAGAGAATAGAATAGGATAGAGGATAGGATACGATAGAGGATAGGATACAATAGAGTATAGGATTGGATTGAGGATAGGATAGGATAGAGGATAGGATAGGATAGAGGATAGGATGGGATAGAGGATAGGATACGATAGAAGAGACGATATTATAGAGGAAAGGATAGGATAGAGAATAGGATAGGATGGAGGATAGGATAGAGGATAGGATACGATAAGAGGATAGGATAGGATAGAGGATAGGATAGGATTGAGGATAGGATAGGATAGAGGATAGGATAGGATAGAGGATAGGATAGGATAGAGGATAGGATAGAGGATAGGATAGGATAGGATAGAGGATAGAAGAGACGATATTATAGAGGAAAGGATAGGATAGAGGATAGGATAGGATAGAGGATAGGATAGAGGATAGGATAGAGGATAGGATAGAGGATAGGATAGAGGATTGGATAGGATAGAGGATAGGATACGATAGAAGATAGGATACGATAGAGGATAGGATATGATAGAGGCTAGGATAGGATATGAGATTGAATAGGATAGAGGATAGGATAGGATAGAGGATAGGATGGGATAGAGGATAGGATACGATAGAAGAGACGATATTATAGAGGAAAGGATAGGATAGAGAATAGGATAGGATGGAGGATAGGATAGAGGATAGGATACGATAAGAGGATAGGATAGGATAGAGGATAGGATAGGATTGAGGATAGGATAGGATAGAGGATAGGATATGATAGATGATAGGATAGGATAGAGGATAGGATTGGATTGAGGATAGGATAGGATAGAGAATAGAATAGGATAGAGGATAGGATACGATAGAGGATAGGATACAATAGAGTATAGGATTGGATTGAGGATAGGATAGGATACAGGATAGAATAGGATAGAGAATAGGATAGGATTGAGGAGAGGATAGGATAGAGGATAGGATAGGATAGAGGATAGGATAGGATAGAGGATAGGATAGAGGATAGGATAGGATAGGATAGAGGATAGGATAGGATAGGATAGAGGATAGAAGAGACGATATTATAGAGGAAAGGATAGGATAGAGGATAGGATAGGATAGAGGATAGGATAGAGGATAGGATAGAGGATAGGATAGAGGATAGGATAGAGGATTGGATAGGATAGAGGATAGGATACGATAGAAGATAGGATACGATAGAGGATAGGATATGATAGAGGATAGGATAGGATATGAGATTGAATAGGATAGAGGATAGGATAGGATAGAGGATAGGATGGGATAGAGGATAGGATATGATAGAAGAGACGATATTATAGAGGAAAGGATAGGATAGAGAATAGGATAGGATGGAGGATAGGATAGAGGATAGGATACGATAAGAGGATAGGATAGGATAGAGGATAGGATAGGATTGAGGATAGGATAGGATAGAGGATTGGATATGATAGATGATAGGATAGGATAGAGGATAGGATAGGATAGATGAAAGGATAGGATAGAGGATAGGATAGGATAGAGGATAGGATAGGATAGACGATAGGATAGGATAGAGGATAGGATATGATAGATGATAGGATAGGATAGAGGATAGGATAGGATAGGATTGAGGATAGGATAGGATTGAGGATAGGATAGGAGAGAGGATAGGATAGGATAGAGGATACTATAGGATAGAGGATACGATAGGATTGAGGATAGGATAGGAATGAGGATAGGATAGGATAGGATTGATGATAGGATAGGGGATTGGATAGGATGGAGGATCGGACAGGATGAAGGATAGGATAGGATAGGATTGAGGATAGGATAGGATAGAGGATAGGATAGGATAGAGGATAGGATAGAGGATTGGATAGGATAGAGGATAGGATACGATAGAAGATAGGATACGATAGAGGATAGGATATGATAGAGGATAGGATAGAATAGATGATAGGATAGGATAGAGGATAGGATATGATAGATGATAGGATAGGATAGAGGATAGGATAGGATAGGATTGATGATAGGATAGGGGATTGGATAGGATGGAGGATCGGACAGGATGAAGGATAGGATAGGATAGGATTGAGGATAGGATAGGATAGAGGATAGGATAGAGGATTGGATAGGATAGAGGATAGGATAGGATAGAGGATAGGATAGAGGATTGGATAGGATAGAGGATAGGATACGATAGAGGATAGGATACAATAGAGTATAGGATTGGATTGAGGATAGGATAGGATAGAGGATAGAATAGGATAGAGAATAGGATAGGATTGAGGAGAGGATAGGATAGAGGATAGGATAGGATAGAGGATAGGATAGGATAGACGATAGGATAGGATAGAGGATAGGATATGATAGATGATAGGATAGGATAGAGAATAGGATAGGATAGGATTGAGGATAGGATAGGATTGAGGATAGGATAGGATAGAGGATAGGAAAGGATAGAGGATACTATAGGATAGAGGGTACGATAGGATTGAGTATAGGATAGGAATGAGGATAGGATAGGATAGAGGATAGGATAGGGGATTGGATAGGATGGAGGATAGGATAGGATGGAGAGTAGGATAGGATAGGATTGAGGATAGGATAGGATAGAGGATAGGATAGGATGGTGGATAGGATAGAGGATTGGATAGGATAGAGGATAGGATACGATAGAAGATAGGATACGATAGAGGATAGGATATGATAGAGGATAGGATAGGATATGAGATTGAATAGGATAGAGGACAGGATAGGATAGAGGATAGGATAGGATGGAGGAGAGGATAGGATAGAGGATAGGATAGGATTGAGGAGAGGATAGGATAGAGGATAGGATAGGATAGGAGAGAGGATATTATAGGATAGAGGATAGGATTGGATAGAGGATAGGATAGGATAGAGAATTGGATAGGATAGAGGATAGGATAGGATAGAGGATAGGATTGGATAGAGGATAGGATAGGATAGAGAATTGGATAGGATAGAGGATAGGATAGGATAGAGGATAGGATAGGGGATTGATAGGATAGAGATTAGGATGGGATAGAATATATTATAGGATAGAGGATAGGATAGGATAGATGATAGGATAGGATAGACGATAGGATAGGATAGAGGATAGGATATGATAGATGATAGGATAGGATAGAGAAGAGGATAGGATAGGATTGAGGATAGGATAGGATTGAGGATAGGATAGGATAGAGGATAGGAAAGGATAGAGGATACTATAGGATAGAGGATACGATAGGATTGAGGATAGGATAGGAATGAGGATAGGATAGGATTGAGGATAGGATAGGGGATTGGATAGGATGGAGGATAGGATAGGATGGAGGATAGGATAGGATAGGATTGAGGATAGGATAGGATAGAGGATAGGATAGGATGGTGGATAGGATAGAGGATTGGATAGGATAGAGGATAGGATACGATAGAAGATAGGATACGATAGAGGATAGGATATGATAGAGGATAGGATAGGATATGAGATTGAATAGGATAGAGGATAGGATAGGATAGAGGATAGGATGGAGGAGAGGATAGGATAGAGGATAGGATAGGATTGAGGAGAGGATAGGATAGAGGATAGGATAGGATAGAGGATAGGATAGGATAGAGGATAGGAGAGGATAGAGTATAGCATTGGATTGAGGATAGGATAGGATAGAGGATAGAATAGGATAGTGTATAGGATAGGATAGAGCATAAGATAAGATAGAGGATAGGATACAATAGAGTATAGGATTGGATTAAGGATAGGATAGGATAGAGGATAGAATAGGATAGAGAATAGGATAGGATTCAGGAGAGGATAGGATAGAGGATAGGATAGGATAAAGGATAGGATAGGATAGAGGATAGGATAGAGAATAGGATAGAGGATAGGATAGGATAGGATAGAGGATAGAAGAGACGATATTATAGAGGGAAGGATAGGATAGAGAATAGGATAGGATGGAGGATAGGATAGAGGATAGGATACGATAAGAGGATAGGATAGGATTGAGGATAGGATAGGATTGAGGATAGAATAGGATAGAGGATAAGATAGGATAGAGGATAGGATAGGATAGAGTATAGGATTGGATAGAGGATAGGATAGAGGATAGGATAGGATAGAGGAGAGGATAGAACAGAGTACAGGATAGGATAGAGGATAAGATAGGATAGAGGATAGGATAGGATTGAGGATAGGATAGGATTCAGGAGAGGATAGGATAGAGGATAGGATAGGATAGAGGATAGGATAGGATTGAGGATAGGATAGGATAGAGGATAGGATATGATAGAGGCTAGGATAGGATATGAGATTGAATAGGATAGAGGATAGGATAGGATAGAGGATAGGATGGGATAGAGGATAGGATACGATAGAAGAGACGATATTATAGAGGAAAGGATAGGATAGAGAATAGGATAGGATGGAGGATAGGATAGAGGATAGGATACGATAAGAGGATAGGATAGGATTGAGGATAGGATAGGATAGAGGATAGGATAGGATAGAGGATAGGATAGGATAGAGGATAGGATAGAGGATAGGATAGAGGATAGGATAGGATAGGATAGAGGATAGAAGAGACGATATTATAGAGGAAAGGATAGGATAGAGGATAGGATAGGATAGAGGATAGGATAGAGGATAGGATAGAGGATAGGATAGAGGATTGGATAGGATAGAGGATAGGATACGATAGAAGATAGGATACGATAGAGGATAGGATATGATAGAGGCTAGGATAGGATAATGAGATTGAATAGGATAGAGGATAGGATAGGATAGAGGATAGGATGGGATAGAGGATAGGATACGATAGAAGAGACGATATTATAGAGGAAAGGATAGGATAGAGAATAGGATAGGATGGAGGATAGGATAGGATTGAGGATAGGATAGGATAGAGGATAGGATAGGATAGAGGATAGGATAGGATTGAGGATAGGATAGGATAGAGGATAGGATATGATAGAGGCTAGGATAGGATATGAGATTGAATAGGATAGAGGATAGGATAGGATAGAGGATAGGATGGGATAGAGGATAGGATACGATAGAAGAGACGATATTATAGAGGAAAGGATAGGATAGAGAATAGGATAGGATGGAGGATAGGATAGAGGATAGGATACGATAAGAGGATAGGATAGGATTGAGGATAGGATAGGATAGAGGATAGGATAGGATAGAGGATAGGATAGGATAGAGGATAGGATAGAGGATAGGATAGAGGATAGGATAGGATAGGATAGAGGATAGAAGAGACGATATTATAGAGGAAAGGATAGGATAGAGGATAGGATAGGATAGAGGATAGGATAGAGGATAGGATAGAGGATAGGATAGAGGATTGGATAGGATAGAGGATTGGATAGGATAGAGGATAGGATACGATAGAAGATAGGATACGATAGAGGATAGGATATGATAGAGGCTAGGATAGGATATGAGATTGAATAGGATAGAGGATAGGATAGGATAGGATAGAGGATAGGATGGGATAGAGGATAGGATACGATAGAAGAGACGATATTATAGAGGAAAGGATAGGATGGAGGATAGGATAGAGGATAGGATACGATAAGAGGATAGGATAGGATTGAGGATAGGATAGGATTGAGGATAGAATAGGATAGAGGATAAGATAGGATAGAGGATAGGATAGGATAGAGTATAGGATTGGATAGAGGATAGGATAGAGGATAGGATAGGATAGAGGAGAGGATAGAACAGAGTACAGGATAGGATAGAGGATAAGATAGGATAGAGGATAGGATAGGATTGAGGATAGGATAGGATTCAGGAGAGGATAGGATAGAGGATAGGATAGGATAGAGGATAGGATAGGATAGAGGATAGGATAGGATAGAGGATAGGATAGGATAGAGGATAGGATAGAGGATTGGATAGGATAGAGGATAGGATACGATAGAGGATAGGATACAATAGAGTATAGGATTGGATTGAGGATAGGATAGGATAGAGGATAGAATAGGATAGAGAATAGGATAGGATTGAGGAGAGGATAGGATTGAGGATAGAATAGGATAGAGGATAAGATAGGATAGAGGATAGGATAGGATAGAGTATAGGATTGGATAGAGGATAGGATAGGATAGAGGAGAGGATAGAACAGAGTACAGGATAGGATAGAGGATAAGATAGGATAGAGGATAGGATAGGATTGAGGATAGGATAGGATTCAGGAGAGGATAGGATAGAGGATAGGATAGGATAGAGGATAGGATAGGATAGAGGATAGGATAGGATAGAGGATAGGATAGAGGATTGGATAGGATAGAGGATAGGATACGATAGAGGATAGGATACAATAGAGTATAGGATTGGATTGAGGATAGGATAGGATAGAGGATAGAATAGGATAGAGAATAGGATAGGATTGAGGAGAGGATAGGATAGAGGATAGGATAGGATAGAGGATATAATAGAGGATAGGATAGGATAGGATAGAGGATAGAAGAGACGATATTATAGAGGAAAGGATAGGATAGAGGATAGGATAGGATAGAGGATAGGATAGAGGATAGGATAGAGGATAGGATAGAGGATTGGATAGTATAGAGGATAGGATACGATAGAAGATAGGATACGATAGAGGATAGGATATGATAGAGGCTAGGATAGGATATGAGATTGAATAGGATAGAGGATAGGATAGGATAGAGGATAGGATGGGATAGAGGATAGGATACGATAGAAGAGACGATATTATAGAGGAAAGGATAGGATAGAGAATAGGATAGGATGGAGGATAGGATAGAGGATAGGATACGATAAGAGGATAGGATAGGATTGAGGGTAGGATAGGATAGAGGATAGGATAGGATAGAGGATAGGATAGGATAGAGGATAGGATAGAGGATAGGATAGGATAGGATAGAGGATAGAAGAGACGATATTATAGAGGAAAGGATAGGATTGAGGATAGGATAGGAATGAGGATAGGATAGGATAGGATTGATGATAGGATAGGGGATTGGATAGGATGGAGGATCGGACAGGATGAAGGATAGGATAGGATAGGATTGAGGATAGGATAGGATAGAGGATAGGATAGAGGATTGGATAGGATAGAGGATAGGATACGATAGAAGATAGGATACGATAGAGGATAGGATATGATAGAGGATAGGATAGGATAGATGATAGGATAGGATAGAGGATAGGATATGATAGATGATAGGATAGGATAGAGGATAGGATAGGATAGGATTGATGATAGGATAGGGGATTGGATAGGATGGAGGATCGGACAGGATGAAGGATAGGATAGGATAGGATTGAGGATAGGATAGGATAGAGGATAGGATAGGATAGAGGATAGGGTAGAGGATTGGATAGGATAGAGGATAGGATACGATAGAGGATAGGATACAATAGAGTATAGGATTGGATTGAGGATAGGATAGGATAGAGGATAGAATAGGATAGAGAATAGGATAGGATTGAGGAGAGGATAGGATAGAGGATAGTATAGGATAGAGGATAGGATAGGATAGACGATAGGATAGGATAGAGGATAGGATATGATAGATGATAGGATAGGATAGAGAATAGGATAGGATAGGATTGAGGATAGGATAGGATTGAGGATAGGATAGGATAGAGGATAGGAAAGGATAGAGGATACTATAGGATAGAGGGTACGATAGGATTGAGTATAGGATAGGAATGAGGATAGGATAGGATAGAGGATAGGATAGGGGATTGGATAGGATGGAGGATAGGATAGGATGGAGAGTAGGATAGGATAGGATTGAGGATAGGATAGGATAGAGGATAGGATAGGATGGTGGATAGGATAGAGGATTGGATAGGATAGAGGATAGGATACGATAGAAGATAGGATACGATAGAGGATAGGATATGATAGAGGATAGGATACGATATGAGATTGAATAGGATAGAGGATAGGATAGGATAGAGGATAGGATAGGATGGAGGAGAGGATAGGATAGAGGATAGGATAGGATTGAGGATAGGATAGGATAGAGGATAGGATAGGATAGAGGATAGGAGAGGATAGAGTATAGCATTGGATTGAGGATAGGATAGGATAGAGGATAGAATAGGATAGTGTATAGGATAGGATAGAGGATAAGATAAGATAGAGGATAGGAGAGAATAGAGGACAGGATAGGATAGAGGATAAGATAGGATAGAGGATAGGATAGGATAGAGGATAGGATAGAGGATTGGATAGGATAGAGGAGAGGATAGAACAGAGTACAGGATAGGATAGAGGATAAGATAGGATAGAGGATAGGATAGGATTGAGGATAGGATAGGATTCAGGAGAGGATAGGATAGAGGATAGGATAGGATAGAGGATAGGATAGGATAGAGGATAGGATAGGATAGAGGATAGGATAGGATAGAGGATAGGATAGGATAGAGGATAGGATAGAGGATTGGATAGGATAGAGGATAGGATACGATAGAGGATAGGATACAATAGAGTATAGGATTGGATTGAGGATAGGATAGGATAGAGGATAGAATAGGATAGAGAATAGGATAGGATTGAGGAGAGGATAGGATAGAGGATAGGATAGGATAAAGGATAGGATAGGATAGAGGATAGGATAGAGAATAGGATAGAGGATAGGATAGGATAGGATAGAGGATAGAAGAGACGATATTATAGAGGGAAGGATAGGATAGAGAATAGGATAGGATGGAGGATAGGATAGAGGATAGGATACGATAAGAGGATAGGATAGGATTGAGGATAGGATAGGATTGAGGATAGAATAGGATAGAGGATAAGATAGGATAGAGGATAGGATAGGATAGAGTATAGGATTGGATAGAGGATAGGATAGAGGATAGGATAGGATAGAGGAGAGGATAGAACAGAGTACAGGATAGGATAGAGGATAAGATAGGATAGAGGATAGGATAGGATTGAGGATAGGATAGGATTCAGGAGAGGATAGGATAGAGGATAGGATAGGATAGAGGATAGGATAGGATAGAGGATAGGATAGGATAGAGGATAGGATAGGATAGAGGATAGGATAGAGGATTGGATAGGATAGAGGATAGGATACGATAGAGGATAGGATACAATAGAGTATAGGATTGGATTGAGGATAGGATAGGATATAGGATAGAATAGGATAGAGAATAGGATAGGATTGAGGAGAGGATAGGATTGAGGATAGAATAGGATAGAGGATAAGATAGGATAGAGGATAGGATAGGATAGAGTATAAGATTGGATAGAGGATAGGATAGGATAGAGGAGAGGATAGAACAGAGTACAGGATAGGATAGAGGATAAGATAGGATAGAGGATAGGATAGGATTGAGGATAGGATAGGATTCAGGAGAGGATAGGATAGAGGATAGGATAGGATAGAGGATAGGATAGGATAGAGGATAGGATAGGATAGAGGATAGGATAGAGGATTGGATAGGATAGAGGATAGGATACGATAGAGGATAGGATACAATAGAGTATAGGATTGGATTGAGGATAGGATAGGATAGAGGATAGAATAGGATAGAGAATAGGATAGGATTGAGGAGAGGATAGGATTGAGGATAGGATAGGATAGAGCATAGGATAGGATAGAGGATAGGATAGGATAGAGGATAGGATAGAGGATAGGATAGGATAGGATAGAGGATAGAAGAGACGATATTATAGAGGAAAGGATAGGATAGGATAGAGGATAGGATAGAGGATAGGATAGAGGATAGGATAGAGGATTGGATAGGATAGAGGATAGGATACGATAGAAGATAGGATACGATAGAGGATAGGATATGATAGAGGCTAGGATAGGATATGAGATTGAATAGGATAGAGGATAGGATAGGATAGAGGATAGGATGGGATAGAGGATAGGATACGATAGAAGAGACGATATTATAGAGGAAAGGATAGGATAGAGAATAGGATAGGATGGAGGATAGGATAGAGGATAGGATACGATAAGAGGATAGGATAGGATAGAGGATAGGATAGGATTGAGGATAGGATAGGATAGAGGATAGGATAGGATAGAGGATAGGATAGGATAGAGGATAGGATAGAGGATAGGATAGGATAGAGGATAGGATAGAGGATAGGATAGGATAGGATAGAGGATAGAAGAGACGATATTATAGAGGAAAGGATAGGATAGAGGATAGGATAGGATAGAGGATAGGATAGAGGATAGGATAGAGGATAGGATAGAGGATTGGATAGGATAGAGGATTGGATAGGATAGAGGATAGGATACGATAGATGATAGGATAGGATAGAGGATAGGATTGGATTGAGGATAGGATAGGATAGAGAATAGAATAGGATAGAGGATAGGATACGATAGAGGATAGGATACAATAGAGTATAGGATTGGATTGAGGATAGGATAGGATAGAGGATAGAATAGGATAGAGAATAGGATAGGATTGAGGAGAGGATAGGATAGAGGATAGGATAGGATAGAGGATAGGATAGAGGATAGGATAGAGGATAGGATAGAGGATAGGATAGAGGATTGGATAGGATAGAGGATAGGATACGATAGAAGATAGGATACGATAGAGGATAGGATATGATAGAGGATAGGATAGGATATGAGATTGAATAGGATAGAGGATAGGATAGGATAGAGGATAGGATGGGATAGAGGATAGGATACGATAGAAGAGACGATATTATAGAGGAAAGGATAGGATAGAGAATAGGATAGGATGGAGGATAGGATAGAGGATAGGATACGATAAGAGGATAGGATAGGATAGAGGATAGGATAGGATTGAGGATAGGATAGGATAGAGGATAGGATATGATAGATGATAGGATAGGATAGAGGATAGGATAGGATAGAGGAAAGGATAGGATAGAGGATAGGATAGGATAGAGGATAGGATAGGATAGACGATAGGATAGGATTGAGGATAGGATAGGATTGAGGATAGGATAGGAGAGAGGATAGGATAGGATAGAGGATACTATAGGATAGAGGATACGATAGGATTGAGGATAGGATAGGAATGAGGATAGGATAGGATAGGATTGATGATAGGATAGGGGATTGGATAGGATGGAGGATCGGACAGGATGAAGGATAGGATAGGATAGGATTGAGGATAGGATAGGATAGAGGATAGGATAGGATAGAGGATAGGATAGAGGATTGGATAGGATAGAGGATAGGATACGATAGAAGATAGGATACGATAGAGGATAGGATATGATAGAGGATAGGATAGGATAGATGATAGTATAGGATAGAGGATAGGATATGATAGATGATAGGATAGGATAGAGGATAGGATAGTATAGGATTGATGATAGGATAGGGGATTGGATAGGATGGAGGATCGGACAGGATGAAGGATAGGATAGGATAGGATTGAGGATAGGATAGGATAGAGGATAGGATAGGATAGAGGATAGGATAGAGGATTGGATAGGATAGAGGATAGGATAGGATAGAGGATAGGATAGAGGATTGGATAGGATAGACGATAGGATACGATAGAGGATAGGATACAATAGAGTATAGGATTGGATTGAGGATAGGATAGGATAGAGGATAGAATAGGATAGAGAATAGGATAGGATTGAGGAGAGGATAGGATAGAGGATAGGATAGGATAGAGGATAGGATAGGATAGACGATAGGATAGGATAGAGGATAGGATATGATAGATGATAGGATAGGATAGAGAATAGGATAGGATAGGATTGAGGATAGGATAGGATTGAGGATAGGATAGGATTGAGGATAGGATAGGATTGAGGATAGGATAGGACAGAGGATAGGAAAGGATAGAGGATACTATAGGATAGAGGATACGATAGGATTGAGGATAGGATAGGAATGAGGATAGGATAGGATAGAGGATAGGATAGGGGATTGGATAGGATAGGATGGAGAGTAGGATAGGATAGGATTGAGGATAGGATAGGATAGAGGATAGGATAGGATGGTGGATAGGATAGAGGATTGGATAGGATAGAGGATAGGATACGATAGAAGATAGGATACGATAGAGGATAGGATATGATAGAGGATAGGATAGGATATGAGATTCAATAGGATAGAGGATAGGATAGGATAGAGGATAGGATAGGATGGAGGAGAGGATAGGATAGAGGATAGGATAGGGGATTGATAGGATAGAGATTAGGATGGGATAGAATATATTATAGGATAGAGGATAGGATAGGATAGAGGATAGGATAGGATAGACGATAGGATAGGATAGAGGATAGGATATGATAGATGATAGGATAGGATAGAGAAGAGGATAGGATAGGATTGAGGATAGGATAGGATTGAGGATAGGATAGGATAGAGGATAGGAAAGGATAGAGGATACTATAGGATAGAGGATACGATAGGATTGAGGATAGGATAGGAATGAGGATAGGATAGGATTGAGGAGAGGATAGGGGATTGGATAGGATAGAGGATAGGATAGGATAGGAGAGAGGATATTATAGGATAGAGGATAGGATTGGATAGAGGATAGGATAGGATAGAGAATTGGATAGGATAGAGGATAGGATAGGATAGAGGATAGGATTGGGTAGAGGATAGGATAGGATAGAGAATTGGATAGGATAGAGGATATGATAGGATAGAGGATAGGATAGGGGATTGATAGGATAGAGATTAGGATGGGATAGAATATATTATAGGATAGAGGATAGGATAGGATAGAGGATAGGATAGGATAGACGATAGGATAGGATAGAGGATAGGATATGATAGATGATAGGATAGGATAGAGAAGAGGATAGGATAGGATTGAGGATAGGATAGGATAGAGGATAGGAAAGGATAGAGGATACTATAGGATAGAGGATACGATAGGATTGAGGATAGGATAGGAATGAGGATAGGATAGGATTGAGGAGAGGATAGGGGATTGGATAGGATGGAGGATAGGATAGGATGGAGAGTAGGATAGGATAGGATTAAGGATAGGATAGGATAGAGGATAGGATAGGATGGTGGATAGGATAGAGGATTGGATAGGATAGAGGATAGGATACGATAGAAGATAGGATACGATAGAGGATAGGATATGATAGAGGATAGGATAGGATATGAGATTGAATAGGATAGAGGATAGGATAGGATAGAGGATAGGATAGGATGGAGGAGAGGATAGGATAGAGGATAGGATAGGATAGGAGAGAGGATATTATAGGATAGAGGATAGGATTGGATAGAGGATAGGATAGGATAGAGAATTGGATAGGATAGAGGATAGGATAGGATAGAGGATAGGATTGGATAGAGGATAGGATAGGATAGAGAATTGGATAGGATAGAGGATAGGATAGGATAGAGGATAGGATAGGGGATTGATAGGATAGAGATTAGGATGGGATAGAATATATTATAGGAAAGAGGATAGGATAGGATAGAGGATAGGATAGGATAGACGATAGGATAGGATAGAGGATAGGATATGATAGATGATAGGATAGGATAGAGAAGAGGATAGGATAGGATTGAGGATAGGATAGGATAGAGGATAGGAAAGGATAGAGGATACTATAGGATAGAGGATACGATAGGATTGAGGATAGGATAGGAATGAGGATAGGATAGGATTGAGGAGAGGATAGGGGATTGGATAGGATGGAGGATAGGATAGGATGGAGGATAGGATAGGATAGGATTGAGGATAGGATAGGATAGAGGATAGGATAGGATAGTGGATAGGATAGAGGATTGGATAGGATAGAGAATAGGATACGATAGAAGATAGGATACGATAGAGGATAGGATATGATAGAGGATAGGATAGGATATGAGATTGAATAGGATAGAGGATAGGATAGGATAGAGGATAGGATAGGATGGAGGAGAGGATAGGATAGAGGATAGGATAGGATTGAGGAGAGGATAGGATAGAGGATAGGATAGGATAGAGGATAGGAGAGGATAGAGTATAGCATTGGATTGAGGATAGGATAGGATAGAGGATAGAATAGGATAGAGTATAGGATAGGATAGAGGATAGGATAAGATAGAGGATAGGAGAGAATAGAGGACAGGATAGGATAGAGGATAAGATAGGATAGAGGATAGGATAGGATAGAGGATAGGATAGGATAGGATTGAGGATAGGATAGGATTGAGGATAGGATAGGAGAGAGGATAGGATAGGATAGAGGATACTATAGGATAGAGGATACGATAGGATTGAGGATAGGATAGGAATGAGGATAGGATAGGATAGGATTGATGATAGGATAGGGGATTGGATAGGATGGAGGATCGGACAGGATGAAGGATAGGATAGGATAGGATTGAGGATAGGATAGGATAGAGGATAGGATAGGATAGAGGATAGGATAGAGGATTGGATAGGATAGAGGATAGGATACGATAGAAGATAGGATACGATAGAGGATAGGATATGATAGAGGATAGGATAGGATAGATGATAGTATAGGATAGAGGATAGGATATGATAGATGATAGGATAGGATAGAGGATAGGATAGGATAGGATTGATGATAGGATAGGGGATTGGATAGGATGGAGGATCGGACAGGATGAAGGATAGGATAGGATAGGATTGAGGATAGGATAGGATAGAGGATAGGATAGGATAGAGGATAGGATAGAGGATTGGATAGGATAGAGGATAGGATAGGATAGAGGATAGGATAGAGGATTGGATAGGATAGACGATAGGATACGATAGAGGATAGGATACAATAGAGTATAGGATAGGATTGAGGATAGGATAGGATAGAGGATAGGAAAGGATAGAGGATACTATAGGATAGAGGATACGATAGGATTGAGGATAGGATAGGAATGAGGATAGGATAGGATAGAGGATAGGATAGGGGATTGGATAGGATGGGGGATAGGATAGGATGGAGAGTAGGATAGGATAGGATTGAGGATAGGATAGGATAGAGGATAGGATAGGATGGTGGATAGGATAGAGGATTGGATAGGATAGAGGATAGGATACGATAGAAGATAGGATACGATAGAGGATAGGATATGATAGAGGATAGGATAGGATATGAGATTGAATAGGATAGAGGATAGGATAGGATAGAGGATAGGATAGGATGGAGGAGAGGATAGGATAGAGGATAGGATAGGATTGAGGAGAGGATAGGATAGAGGATAGGATAGGATAGAGGATAGGATAGGATAGAGAATTGGATAGGATAGAGGATAGGATAGGATAGAGGATAGGATTGGATAGAGGATAGGATAGGATAGAGAATTGGATAGGATAGAGGATAGGATAGGATAGAGGATAGGATAGGGGATTGATAGGATAGAGATTAGGATGGGATAGAATATATTATAGGATAGAGGATAGGATAGGATAGAGGATAGGATAGGATAGACGATAGGATAGGATAGAGGATAGGATATGATAGATGATAGGATAGGATAGAGAAGAGGATAGGATAGGATTGAGGATAGGATAGGATTGAGGATAGGATAGGATAGAGGATAGGAAAGGATAGAGGATACTATAGGATAGAGGATACGATAGGATTGAGGATAGGATAGGAATGAGGATAGGATAGGATTGAGGAGAGGATAGGGGATTGGATAGGATGGAGGATAGGATAGGATGGAGAGTAGGATAGGATAGGATTGAGAATAGGATAGGATAGAGGATAGGATAGGATGGTGGATAGGATAGAGGATTGGATAGGATAGAGGATAGGATACGATAGAAGATAGCATACGATAGAGGATAGGATATGATAGAGGATAGGATAGGATATGAGATTGAATAGGATAGAGGATAGGATAGGATAGAGGATAGGATAGGATGGAGGAGAGGATAGGATAGAGGATAGGATAGGATTGAGGAGAGGATAGGATAGAGGATAGGATAGGATAGGAGAGAGGATATTATAGGATAGAGGATAGGATTGGATAGAGGATAGGATAGGATAGAGAATTGGATAGGATAGAGGATAGGATAGGATAGAGGATAGGAAAGGATAGAGGATACTATAGGATAGAGGATACGATAGGATTGAGGATAGGATAGGAATGAGGAGAGGATAGGATTGAGGAGAGGATAGGGGATTGGATAGGATGGAGGATAGGATAGGATGGAGGATAGGATAGGATGGAGGATAGGATAGGATAGGATTGAGGATAGGATAGGATAGAGGATAGGATAGGATAGTGGATAGGATAGAGGATTGGATAGGATAGAGAATAGGATACGATAGAAGATAGGATACGATAGAGGATAGGATATGATAGAGGATAGGATAGGATATGAGATTGAATAGGATAGAGGATAGGATAGGATAGAGGATAGGATAGGATGGAGGAGAGGATAGGATAGAGGATAGGATAGGATTGAGGAGAGGATAGGATAGAGGATAGGATAGGATAGAGGATAGGATAGGATAGAGGATAGGAGAGGATAGAGTATAGCATTGGATTGAGGATAGGATAGGATAGAGGATAGAATAGGATAGAGTATAGGATAGGATAGAGGATAGGATAAGATAGAGGATAGGAGAGAATAGAGGACAGGATAGGATAGAGGATAAGATAGGATAGAGGATAGGATAGGATAGAGGATAGGATAGGATAGAGGATAGGATAGAGGATAGGATAGGATAGAGGATAGGATAGGGGATTGATAGGATAGAGATTAGGATGGGATAGAGGATATTATACGATAGAGGATAGGATAGGATAGAGGATAGGATATGATAGAGTATAGGATAGGATAGAGGATAGGAAAGGATAGAGGATACTATAGGATAGAGGATACGATAGGATTGAGGATAGGATAGGAATGAGGATAGGATAGGATAGAGGATAGGATAGGGGATTGGATAGGATAGGATGGAGAGTAGGATAGGATAGGATTGAGGATAGGATAGGATAGAGGATAGGATAGGATGGTGGATAGGATAGAGGATTGGATAGGATAGAGGATAGGATACGATAGAAGATAGGATACGATAGAGGATAGGATATGCTAGAGGATAGGATAGGATATGAGATTCAATAGGATAGAGGATAGGATAGGATAGAGGATAGGATAGGATGGAGGAGAGGATAGGATAGAGGATAGGATAGGATTGAGGAGAGGATAGGATAGAGGATAGGATAGGATAGGAGAGAGGATATTATAGGATAGAGGATAGGATTGGATAGAGGATAGGATAGGATAGAGAATTGGATAGGATAGAGGATAGGATAGGATAGAGGATAGGATTGGATAGAGGATAGGATAGGATAGAGAATTGGATAGGATAGAGGATATGATAGGATAGAGGATAGGATAGGGGATTGATAGGATAGAGATTAGGATGGGATAGAATATATTATAGGATAGAGGATAGGATAGGATAGAGGATAGGATAGGATAGACGATAGGATAGGATAGAGGATAGGATATGATAGATGATAGGATAGGATAGAGAAGAGGATAGGATAGGATTGAGGATAGGATAGGATTGAGGATAGGATAGGATAGAGGATAGGAAAGGATAGAGGATACTATAGGATAGAGGATACGATAGGATTGAGGATAGGATAGGAATGAGGATAGGACAGGATTGAGGAGAGGATAGGGGATTGGATAGGATGGAGGATAGGATAGGATGGAGAGTAGGATAGGATAGGATTAAGGATAGGATAGGATAGAGGATAGGATAGGATGGTGGATAGGATAGAGGATTGGATAGGATAGAGGATAGGATACGATAGAAGATAGGATACGATAGAGGATAGGATATGATAGAGGATAGGATAGGATATGAGATTGAATAGGATAGAGGATAGGATAGGATAGAGGATAGGATAGAGGATTGGATAGGATAGAGGATAGGATACGATAGAAGATAGGATATGATAGAGGATAGGATAGGATAGATGATAGTATAGGATAGAGGATAGGATATGATAGATGATAGGATAGGATAGAGGATAGGATAGTATAGGATTGATGATAGGATAGGGGATTGGATAGGATGGAGGATCGGACAGGATGAAGGATAGGATAGGATAGGATTGAGGATAGGATAGGATAGAGGATAGGATAGGATAGAGGATAGGATAGAGGATTGGATAGGATAGAGGATAGGATAGGATAGAGGATAGGATAGAGGATTGGATAGGATAGACGATAGGATACGATAGAGGATAGGATACAATAGAGTATAGGATTGGATTGAGGATAGGATAGGATAGAGGATAGAATAGGATAGAGAATAGGATAGGATTGAGGAGAGGATAGGATAGAGGATAGGATAGGATAGAGGATAGGATAGGATAGACGATAGGATAGGATAGAGGATAGGATATGATAGATGATAGGATAGGATAGAGAATAGGATAGGATAGGATTGAGGATAGGATAGGATTGAGGATAGGATAGGATTGAGGATAGGATAGGATTGAGGATAGGATAGGATAGAGGATAGGAAAGGATAGAGGATACTATAGGATAGAGGATACGATAGGATTGAGGATAGGATAGGAATGAGGATAGGATAGGATAGAGGATAGGATAGGGGATTGGATAGGATAGGATGGAGAGTAGGATAGGATAGGATTGAGGATAGGATAGGATAGAGGATAGGATAGGATGGTGGATAGGATAGAGGATTGGATAGGATAGAGGATAGGATACGATAGAAGATAGGATACGATAGAGGATAGGATATGATAGAGGATAGGATAGGATATGAGATTCAATAGGATAGAGGATAGGATAGGATAGAGGATAGGATAGGATGGAGGAGAGGATAGGATAGAGGATAGGATAGGGGATTGATAGGATAGAGATTAGGATGGGATAGAATATATTATAGGATAGAGGATAGGATAGGATAGAGGATAGGATAGGATAGACGATAGGATAGGATAGAGGATAGGATATGATAGATGATAGGATAGGATAGAGAAGAGGATAGGATAGGATTGAGGATAGGATAGGATTGAGGATAGGATAGGATAGAGGATAGGAAAGGATAGAGGATACTATAGGATAGAGGATACGATAGGATTGAGGATAGGATAGGAATGAGGATAGGATAGGATTGAGGAGAGGATAGGGGATTGGATAGGATAGAGGATAGGATAGGATAGGAGAGAGGATATTATAGGATAGAGGATAGGATTGGATAGAGGATAGGATAGGATAGAGAATTGGATAGGATAGAGGATAGGATAGGATAGAGGATAGGATTGGGTAGAGGATAGGATAGGATAGAGAATTGGATAGGATAGAGGATATGATAGGATAGAGGATAGGATAGGGGATTGATAGGATAGAGATTAGGATGGGATAGAATATATTATAGGATAGAGGATAGGATAGGATAGAGGATAGGATAGGATAGACGATAGGATAGGATAGAGGATAGGATATGATAGATGATAGGATAGGATAGAGAAGAGGATAGGATAGGATTGAGGATAGGATAGGATTGAGGATAGGATAGGATAGAGGATAGGAAAGGATAGAGGATACTATAGGATAGAGGATACGATAGGATTGAGGATAGGATAGGAATGAGGATAGGATAGGATTGAGGAGAGGATAGGGGATTGGATAGGATGGAGGATAGGATAGGATGGAGAGTAGGATAGGATAGGATTAAGGATAGGATAGGATAGAGGATAGGATAGGATGGTGGATAGGATAGAGGATTGGATAGGATAGAGGATAGGATACGATAGAAGATAGGATACGATAGAGGATAGGATATGATAGAGGATAGGATAGGATATGAGATTGAATAGGATAGAGGATAGGATAGGATAGAGGATAGGATAGGATGGAGGAGAGGATAGGATAGAGGATAGGATAGGATAGGAGAGAGGATATTATAGGATAGAGGATAGGATTGGATAGAGGATAGGATAGGATAGAGAATTGGATAGGATAGAGGATAGGATAGGATAGAGGATAGGATTGGATAGAGGATAGGATAGGATAGAGAATTGGATAGGATAGAGGATAGGATAGGATAGAGGATAGGATAGGGGATTGATAGGATAGAGATTAGGATGGGATAGAATATATTATAGGAAAGAGGATAGGATAGGATAGAGGATAGGATAGGATAGACGATAGGATAGGATAGAGGATAGGATATGATAGATGATAGGATAGGATAGAGAAGAGGATAGGATAGGATTGAGGATAGGATAGGATAGAGGATAGGAAAGGATAGAGGATACTATAGGATAGAGGATACGATAGGATTGAGGATAGGATAGGAATGAGGATAGGATAGGATTGAGGAGAGGATAGGGGATTGGATAGGATGGAGGATAGGATAGGATGGAGGATAGGATAGGATAGGATTGAGGATAGGATAGGATAGAGGATAGGATAGGATAGTGGATAGGATAGAGGATTGGATAGGATAGAGAATAGGATACGATAGAAGATAGGATACGATAGAGGATAGGATATGATAGAGGATAGGATAGGATATGAGATTGAATAGGATAGAGGATAGGATAGGATAGAGGATAGGATAGGATGGAGGAGAGGATAGGATAGAGGATAGGATAGGATTGAGGAGAGGATAGGATAGAGGATAGGATAGGATAGAGGATAGGATAGGATAGAGGATAGGAGAGGATAGAGTATAGCATTGGATTGAGGATAGGATAGGATAGAGGATAGAATAGGATAGAGTATAGGATAGGATAGAGGATAGGATAAGATAGAGGATAGGATAGGATAGAGGATAGGATAGGATAGAGGATAGGATAGAGGATTGGATAGGATAGAGGATAGGATACGATAGAAGATAGGATACGATAGAGGATAGGATATGATAGAGGATAGGATAGGATAGATGATAGTATAGGATAGAGGATAGGATATGATAGATGATAGGATAGGATAGAGGATAGGATAGGATAGGATTGATGATAGGATAGGGGATTGGATAGGATGGAGGATCGGACAGGATGAAGGATAGGATAGGATAGGATAGAGGATAGGAAAGGATAGAGGATACTATAGGATAGAGGATACGATAGGATTGAGGATAGGATAGGAATGAGGATAGGATAGGATAGAGGATAGGATAGGGGATTGGATAGGATGGGGGATAGGATAGGATGGAGAGTAGGATAGGATAGGATTGAGGATAGGATAGGATAGAGGATAGGATAGGATGGTGGATAGGATAGAGGATTGGATAGGATAGAGGATAGGATACGATAGAAGATAGGATACGATAGAGGATAGGATATGATAGAGGATAGGATAGGATATGAGATTGAATAGGATAGAGGATAGGATAGGATAGAGGATAGGATAGGATGGAGGAGAGGATAGGATAGAGGATAGGATAGGATTGAGGAGAGGATAGGATAGAGGATAGGATAGGATAGGAGAGTGGATATTATAGGATAGAGGATAGGATTGGATAGAGGATAGGATAGGATAGAGAATTGGATAGGATAGAGGATAGGATAGGATAGAGGATAGGATTGGATAGAGGATAGGATAGGATAGAGAATTGGATAGGATAGAGGATAGGATAGGATAGAGGATAGGATAGGGGATTGATAGGATAGAGATTAGGATGGGATAGAATATATTATAGGATAGAGGATAGGATAGGATAGAGGATAGGATAGGATAGACGATAGGATAGGATAGAGGATAGGATATGATAGATGATAGGATAGGATAGAGAAGAGGATAGGATAGGATTGAGGATAGGATAGGATTGAGGATAGGATAGGATAGAGGATAGGAAAGGATAGAGGATACTATAGGATAGAGGATACGATAGGATTGAGGATAGGATAGGAATGAGGATAGGATAGGATTGAGGAGAGGATAGGGGATTGGATAGGATGGAGGATAGGATAGGATGGAGAGTAGGATAGGATAGGATTGAGAATAGGATAGGATAGAGGATAGGATAGGATGGTGGATAGGATAGAGGATTGGATAGGATAGAGGATAGGATACGATAGAAGATAGCATACGATAGAGGATAGGATATGATAGAGGATAGGATAGGATATGAGATTGAATAGGATAGAGGATAGGATAGGATAGAGGATAGGATAGGATGGAGGAGAGGATAGGATAGAGGATAGGATAGGATTGAGGAGAGGATAGGATAGAGGATAGGATAGGATAGGAGAGAGGATATTATAGGATAGAGGATAGGATTGGATAGAGGATAGGATAGGATAGAGAATTGGATAGGATAGAGGATAGGATAGGATAGAGGATAGGATTGGATAGAGGATAGGATAGGATAGAGAATTGGATAGGATCGAGGATAGGATAGGATAGAGGATAGGATAGGTGATTGATAGGATAGAGATTAGGATGGGATAGAATATATTATAGGATAGAGGATAGGATAGGATAGAGGATAGGATAGGATAGACGATAGGATAGGATAGAGGATAGGATATGATAGATGATAGGATAGGATAGAGAAGAGGATAGGATAGGATTGAGGATAGGATAGGATTGAGGATAGGATAGGATAGAGGATAGGAAAGGATAGAGGATACTATAGGATAGAGGATACGATAGGATTGAGGATAGGATAGGAATGAGGAGAGGATAGGATTGAGGAGAGGATAGGGGATTGGATAGGATGGAGGATAGGATAGGATGGAGGATAGGATAGGATGGAGGATAGGATAGGATAGGATTGAGGATAGGATAGGATAGAGGATAGGATAGGATAGTGGATAGGATAGAGGATTGGATAGGATAGAGAATAGGATACGATAGAAGATAGGATACGATAGAGGATAGGATATGATAGAGGATAGGATAGGATATGAGATTGAATAGGATAGAGGATAGGATAGGATAGAGGATAGGATAGGATGGGGGAGAGGATAGGATAGAGGATAGGATAGGATTGAGGAGAGGATAGGATAGAGGATAGGATAGGATAGAGGATAGGATAGGATAGAGGATAGGAGAGGATAGAGTATAGCATTGGATTGAGGATAGGATAGGATAGAGGATAGAATAGGATAGAGTATAGGATAGGATAGAGGATAGGATAAGATAGAGGATAGGAGAGAATAGAGGACAGGATAGGATAGAGGATAAGATAGGATAGAGGATAGGATAGGATAGAGGATAGGATAGGATAGAGGATAGGATAGAGGATAGGATAGGATAGAGGATAGGATAGGGGATTGATAGGATAGAGATTAGGATGGGATAGAGGATATTATACGATAGAGGATAGGATAGGATAGAGGATAGGATATGATAGAGTATAGGATAGGATAGAGGATAGGAAAGGATAGAGGATACTATAGGATAGAGGATACGATAGGATTGAGGATAGGATAGGAATGAGGATAGGATAGGATAGAGGATAGGATAGGGGATTGGATAGGATAGGATGGAGAGTAGGATAGGATAGGATTGAGGATAGGATAGGATAGAGGATAGGATAGGATGGTGGATAGGATAGAGGATTGGATAGGATAGAGGATAGGATACGATAGAAGATAGGATACGATAGAGGATAGGATATGCTAGAGGATAGGATAGGATATGAGATTCAATAGGATAGAGGATAGGATAGGATAGAGGATAGGATAGGATGGAGGAGAGGATAGGATAGAGGATAGGATAGGATTGAGGAGAGGATAGGATAGAGGATAGGATAGGATAGGAGAGAGGATATTATAGGATAGAGGATAGGATTGGATAGAGGATAGGATAGGATAGAGAATTGGATAGGATAGAGGATAGGATAGGATAGAGGATAGGATTGGATAGAGGATAGGATAGGATAGAGAATTGGATAGGATAGAGGATATGATAGGATAGAGGATAGGATAGGGGATTGATAGGATAGAGATTAGGATGGGATAGAATATATTATAGGATAGAGGATAGGATAGGATAGAGGATAGGATAGGATAGACGATAGGATAGGATAGAGGATAGGATATGATAGATGATAGGATAGGATAGAGAAGAGGATAGGATAGGATTGAGGATAGGATAGGATTGAGGATAGGATAGGATAGAGGATAGGAAAGGATAGAGGATACTATAGGATAGAGGATACGATAGGATTGAGGATAGGATAGGAATGAGGATAGGACAGGATTGAGGAGAGGATAGGGGATTGGATAGGATGGAGGATAGGATAGGATGGAGAGTAGGATAGGATAGGATTAAGGATAGGATAGGATAGAGGATAGGATAGGATGGTGGATAGGATAGAGGATTGGATAGGATAGAGGATAGGATACGATAGAAGATAGGATACGATAGAGGATAGGATATGATAGAGGATAGGATAGGATATGAGATTGAATAGGATAGAGGATAGGATAGGATAGAGGATAGGATAGGATGGAGGAGAGGATAGGATAGAGGATAGGATAGGATTGAGGAGAGGATAGGATAGAGGATAGGATAGGATAGGAGAGAGGATATTATAGGATAGAGGATAGGATTGGATAGAGGATAGGATAGGATAGAGAATTGGATAGGATAGAGGATAGGATAGGATAGAGGATAGGATTGGATAGAGGATAGGATAGGATAGAGAATTGGATAGGATAGAGGATAGGATAGGATAGAGGATAGGATAGGGGATTGATAGGATAGAGATTAGGATGGGATAGAATATATTATAGGAAAGAGGATAGGATAGGATAGAGGATAGGATAGGATAGACGATAGGATAGGATAGAGGATAGGATATGATAGATGATAGGATAGGATAGAGAAGAGGATAGGATAGGATTGAGGATAGGATAGGATAGGGGATAGGAAAGGATAGAGGATACTATAGGATAGAGGATACGATAGGATTGAGGATAGGATAGGAATGAGGATAGGATAGGATTGAGGAGAGGATAGGGGATTGGATAGGATGGAGGATATGATAGGATGGAGGATAGGATAGGATAGGATTGAGGATAGGATAGGATAGAGGATAGGATAGGATAGTGGATAGGATAGAGGATTGGATAGGATAGAGAATAGGATACGATAGAAGATAGGATACGATAGAGGATAGGATATGATAGAGGATAGGATAGGATATGAGATTGAATAGGATAGAGGATAGGATAGGATAGAGGATAGGATAGGATGGAGGAGAGGATAGGATAGAGGATAGGATAGGATTGAGGAGAGGATAGGATAGAGGATAGGATGGGATAGAGGATAGGATAGGATAGAGGATAGGAGAGGATAGAGTATAGCATTGGATTGAGGATAGGATAGGATAGAGGATAGAATAGGATAGAGTATAGGATAGGATAGAGGATAGGATAAGATAGAGGATAGGAGAGAATACAGGACAGGATAGGATAGAGGATAAGATAGGATAGAGGATAGGATAGGATAGAGGATAGGATAGGATAGGATTGAGGATAGGATAGGATTGAGGATAGGATAGGAGAGAGGATAGGATAGGATAGAGGATACTATAGGATAGAGGATACGATAGGATTGAGGATAGGATAGGAATGAGGATAGGATAGGATAGGATTGATGATAGGATAGGGGATTGGATAGGATGGAGGATCGGACAGGATGAAGGATAGGATAGGATAGGATTGAGGATAGGATAGGATAGAGGATAGG
The DNA here is from genome assembly GCF_050948215.1 of Halictus rubicundus. Lineage (NCBI taxonomy): Eukaryota > Metazoa > Arthropoda > Insecta > Hymenoptera > Halictidae > Halictus > Halictus rubicundus. Next base: position 277,696 of record NW_027488791.1, read on the forward strand.
ATAGGATAGAGGATAGGATAGAGGATTGGATAGGATAGAGGATAGGATACGATAGAAGATAGGATACGATAGAGGATAGGATATGATAGAGGATAGGATAGGATAGATGATAGTATAGGATAGAGGATAGGATATGATAGATGATAGGATAGGATAGAGGATAGGATAGGATAGGATTGATGATAGGATAGGGGATTGGATAGGATGGAGGATCGGACAGGATGAAGGATAGGATAGGATAGGATTGAGGATAGGATAGGATAGAGGATAGGATAGGATAGAGGATAGGATAGAGGATTGGATAGGATAGACGATAGGATACGATAGAGGATAGGATACAATAGAGTATAGGATAGGATTGAGGATAGGATAGGATAGAGGATAGGAAAGGATAGAGGATACTATAGGATAGAGGATACGATAGGATTGAGGATAGGATAGGAATGAGGATAGGATAGGATAGAGGATAGGATAGGGGATTGGATAGGATGGAGGATAGGATAGGATGGAGAGTAGGATAGGATAGGATTGAGGATAGGATAGGATAGAGGATAGGATAGGATGGTGGATAGGATAGAGGATTGGATAGGATAGAGGATAGGATACGATAGAAGATAGGATACGATAGAGGATAGGATATGATAGAGGATAGGATAGGATATGAGATTGAATAGGATAGAGGATAGGATAGGATAGAGGATAGGATAGGATGGAGGAGAGGATAGGATAGAGGATAGGATAGGATTGAGGAGAGGATAGGATAGAGGATAGGATAGGATAGGAGAGAGGATATTATAGGATAGAGGATAGGATTGGATAGAGGATAGGATAGGATAGAGAATTGGATAGGATAGAGGATAGGATAGGATAGAGGATAGGATTGGATAGAGGATAGGATAGGATAGAGAATTGGATAGGATAGAGGATAGGATAGGATAGAGGATAGGATAGGGGATTGATAGGATAGAGATTAGGATGGGATAGAATATATTATAGGATAGAGGATAGGATAGGATAGAGGATAGGATAGGGTAGACGATAGGATAGGATAGAGGATAGGATATGATAGATGATAGGATAGGATAGAGAAGAGGATAGGATAGGATTGAGGATAGGATAGGATTGAGGATAGGATAGGATAGAGGATAGGAAAGGATAGAGGATACTATAGGATAGAGGATACGATAGGATTGAGGATAGGATAGGAATGAGGATAGGATAGGATTGAGGAGAGGATAGGGGATTGGATAGGATGGAGGATAGGATAGGATGGAGAGTAGGATAGGATAGGATTGAGAATAGGATAGGATAGAGGATAGGATAGGATGGTGGATAGGATAGAGGATTGGATAGGATAGAGGATAGGATACGATAGAAGATAGCATACGATAGAGGATAGGATATGATAGAGGATAGGATAGGATATGAGATTGAATAGGATAGAGGATAGGATAGGATAGAGGATAGGATAGGATGGAGGAGAGGATAGGATAGAGGATAGGATAGGATTGAGGAGAGGATAGGATAGAGGATAGGATAGGATAGGAGAGAGGATATTATAGGATAGAGGATAGGATTGGATAGAGGATAGGATAGGATAGAGAATTGGATAGGATAGAGGATAGGATAGGATAGAGGATAGGATTGGATAGAGGATAGGATAGGATAGAGAATTGGATAGGATCGAGGATAGGATAGGATAGAGGATAGGATAGGTGATTGATAGGATAGAGATTAGGATGGGATAGAATATATTATAGGATAGAGGATAGGATAGGATAGAGGATAGGATAGGATAGACGATAGGATAGGATAGGATAGGATAGAGAAGAGGATAGGATAGGATTGAGGATAGGATAGGATTGAGGATAGGATAGGATAGAGGATAGGAAAGGATAGAGGATACTATAGGATAGAGGATACGATAGGATTGAGGATAGGATAGGAATGAGGAGAGGATAGGATTGAGGAGAGGATAGGGGATTGGATAGGATGGAGGATAGGATAGGATGGAGGATAGGATAGGATAGGATTGAGGATAGGATAGGATAGAGGATAGGATAGGATAGTGGATAGGATAGAGGATTGGATAGGATAGAGAATAGGATACGATAGAAGATAGGATACGATAGAGGATAGGATATGATAGAGGATAGGATAGGATATGAGATTGAATAGGATAGAGGATAGGATAGGATAGAGGATAGGATAGGATGGAGGAGAGGATAGGATAGAGGATAGGATAGGATTGAGGAGAGGATAGGATAGAGGATAGGATAGGATAGAGGATAGGATAGGATAGAGGATAGGAGAGGATAGAGTATAGCATTGGATTGAGGATAGGATAGGATAGAGGATAGAATAGGATAGAGTATAGGATAGGATAGAGGATAGGATAAGATAGAGGATAGGAGAGAATAGAGGACAGGATAGGATAGAGGATAAGATAGGATAGAGGATAGGATAGGATAGAGGATAGGATAGGATAGAGGATAGGATAGAGGATAGGATAGGATAGAGGATAGGATAGGATAGAGGATAGGATAGGGGATTGATAGGATAGAGATTAGGATGGGATAGAGGATATTATACGATAGAGGATAGGATAGGATAGAGGATAGGATATGATAGAGTATAGGATAGGATAGAGGATAGGATAGGATAGAGGATAGGATACAGGATTGGATAGGATACGATAGAGGATAGGATAGGATAGAGTATAGCATTGGATTGAGGATAGGATAGGATAGAGGATAGAATAGGATAGAGTATAGGATAGGATAGAGGATATGATAAGATAGAGGATAGGATAGAATAGAGGACAGGATAGGATAGAGGATAAGATAGGATAGAGGATAGGATAGGATAGAGGATAGGATAGGATAGAGGATATTATAGGATAAAGGATAAGATAGGGTAGTATATAGGATACGATAGAGGATATTATATGATAGAGGATAGGATAGGATAGAGTATTTTATAGGATTGGGGATAGGTTATGATAGAGGATAGGACAGGATTGAGGATAGGATAGGATAGAGGATAGGATAGGATAGAGGGTAGGGTAGGATAGAGCATACGATAGTGGATAGGATAGGATAGAGGATAGGATAGGATAGAGCATACGATAGTGGATAGGATAGGATAGAGGATAGGATAGGATCGAGAATAGGATAGGATAGAAGATAGGATAGGATAGAGGATAGGATAGGATAGAGGATACCATATTATGTAGGATAGGATAGGATACACGATATGATAGGATAGAGGAAAGAATTGCGGATTGGATAGCATAGAGGATAGGATGGGATAGAGGATAGGATAGAATACGGGATACGATAGCGTTGAGGATAGGATAGGGTTCAGGATAGGATAGGATTGAGGATAGGATAGGATTTAGGATAGGATAGGATAGATGATAGGATAGGATAGAGGATATTATAGGATAGAGGATAGGATAGGATAGTGGATAGGATATAATTGAGGATAGGATATTATAGAGGATGGGATAGGATTGAGGATAGGATAGGGCATTAAATAGGATAGAGGATAGAATAGGATAGACGATAGGATAGGATAGAGTATACGATATGATAGAGGATAGGATGAAGGATGGGATATAATACAGGATAGGATAGGATAGATTATTGGATAGGATAGAGGATAGGATAGGATAGAGGATATTATAGGATAGAGGATAGGATAGGATAGAGGATAGGATAGAGAATAGGATAGGGGATTGATAGGATAGAGATTAGGATGGGATAGAATATATTATAGGATAGAGGAGAGGATAGGATAGAGGATAGGATAGGATAGACGATAGGATAGGATAGAGGATAGGATATGATAGATGATAGGATAGGATAGAGGATAGGATAGGATAGGATTGAGGATATGATAGGATTGAGGATAGGATAGGATAGAGGATAGGATAGGAAAGAGGATACTATAGGATAGAGGATACGATTGGATTGAGGATAGGATAGGAATGAGGATAGGATAGGATTGAGGATAGGATTGAGGATAGGATAGGATAGAGGATAGGATAGGATAGAGGATAGGATAGAGGATTGGATAGGATAGAGGATAGGATACGATAGAAGATAGGATACGATAGAGGATAGGATATGATAGAGGATAGGATAGGATAGAAGATAGGATAGGATAGAGGATAGGATAGGATAGAGGATAGGATAGAGGATTGGATAGGATAGAGGATAGGATACGATAGAGGATAGGATACAATAGAGTATAGGATTGGATTGAGGATAGGATAGGATAGAGGATAGAATAGGATAGAGAATAGGATAGGATTGAGGAGAGGATAGGATAGAGGATAGGATAGGATAGACGATAGGATAGAGAATAGGATAGAGGATAGGATAGGATGGAGGATAGGATAGAGGATAGGATACGATAAGAGGATAGGATAGGATTGAGGATAGGATAGGATTGAGGATAGGATAGGATTCAGGAGAGGATAGGATAGAGGATAGGATAGGATAGAGGATAGGAGAGAACAGAGTACAGGATAGGATAGAGGATAAGATAGGATAGAGGATAGGATAGGATTGAGGATAGGATAGGATTCAGGAGAGGATAGGATAGAGGATAGGATAGGATAGAGGATAGGATTGGATAGAGGATAGGATAGAGGATTGGATAGGATAGAGGATAGGATAGAACAGAGTACAGGATAGATTAGAGGATAAGATAGGATAGAGGATAGGATAGGATTGAGGATAGGATAGGATTCAGGAGAGGATAGGATAGAGGATAGGATAGGATAGAGGATAGGATAGGATAGAGGATAGGATAGGATAGAGGATAGGATAGAGGATTGGATAGGATAGAGGATAGGATAGGATAGAGGATAGGATACGATAGAGGATAGGATACAATAGAGTATAGGATTGGATTGACGATAGGATAGGATAGAGGATAGAATAGGATAGAGAATAGGATAGGATTGAAGAGAGGATAGGATAGAGGATAGGATAGGATAGAGGATAGGATAGGATAGAGGATAGGATAGAGGATAGGATAGAGGATAGGATAGGATAGGATAGAGGATAGAAGAGACGATATTATAGAGGAAAGGATAGGATAGAGAATAGGATAGGATGGAGGATAGGATAGAGGATAGGATACTATAAGAGGATAGGATAGGATAGAGGATAGGATAGGATTGAGGATAGGATAGGATAGAGGATATGATATGATAGATGATAGGGTAGGATAGAGGATAGGATAGGATAGGATTGATGATAGGATAGGGGATTGGATAGGATGGGGGATCGGACAGGATGAAGGATAGGATAGGATAGGATAGAGGATAGGATAGGATAGGATAGAGGATAGAAGAGACGATATTATAGAGGAAAGGATAGGATAGAGAATAGGATAGGATGGAGGATAGGATAGAGGATAGGATACTATAAGAGGATAGGATAGGATAGAGGATAGGATAGGATAGAGGATAGGATAGGATAGAGGATAGGATAGGATAGAGGATAGGATAGGATAGAGGATTGGATAGGATAGAGGATAGGATACGATAGAGGATAGGATACAATAGAGTATAGGATTGGATTGAGGATAGGATAGGATAGAGGATAGAATAGGATAGAGAATAGGATAGGATTGAGGAGAGGATAGGATAGAGGATAGGATAGGATAGACGATAGGATAGAGAATAGGATAGAGGATAGGATAGGATAGGATAGAGGATAGGATAGGATAGAGGATAGGATAGGATAGAGGATAGGATAGGATAGAGGATAGGATAGGATAGACGATAGGATAGGATAGAGGATAGGATATGATAGATGATAGGGTAGGATAGAGGATAGGATAGGATAGGATTGATGATAGGATAGGGGATTGGATAGGATGGGGGATCGGACAGGATGAAGGATAGGATAGGATAGGATAGAGGATAGGATAGGATAGGATAGAGGATAGAAGAGACGATATTATAGAGGAAAGGATAGGATAGAGAATAGGATAGGATGGAGGATAGGATAGAGGATAGGATACTATAAGAGGATAGGATAGGATAGAGGATAGGATAGGATAGAGGATAGGATAGGATAGAGGATAGGATAGGATAGAGGATTGGATAGGATAGAGGATAGGATACGATAGAGGATAGGATACAATAGAGTATAGGATTGGATTGAGGATAGGATAGGATAGAGGATAGAATAGGATAGAGAATAGGATAGGATTGAGGAGAGGATAGGATAGAGGATAGGATAGGATAGACGATAGGATAGAGAATAGGATAGAGGATAGGATAGGATAGGATAGAGGATAGAAGAGACGATATTATAGAGGAAAGGATAGGATAGAGAATAGGATAGGATGGAGGATAGGTTAGAGGATAGGATACGATAAGAGGATAGGATAGGATTGAGGATAGGATAGGATTGAGGATAGGATAGGATAGAGGATAAGATAGGATAGAGGATAGGATAGGATAGAGTATAGGATTGGATAGAGGATAGGATAGAGGATAGGATAGAGGATAGGATAGGATAGGATAGAGGATAGAAGAGACGATATTATAGAGGAAAGGATAGGATAGAGAATAGGATAGGATGGAGGATAGGATAGAGGATAGGATAGGATAGAGGATAGGATAGGATTGAGGATAGGATAGGATAGAGGATATGATATGATAGATGATAGGATAGGATAGAGGATATGATAGGATAGAGGAGAGGATAGGATACATGGTATAATAGGGTAGAGGATCGGATAGGATAGAGGATTGGATAGGGGATTGGATAGGATACATGATAGGATAGGATAGAGCATACGATAGAGGACAGGATAGGATAGAGGATAGGATATGATAGAGGATAGGATAGGATATGAGATTGGATAGGATAGAGGATAGGATAGGATAGAGGATAGGATAGGATAGAGGATAGGATAGGATTGAGGATAGGATAGAGGATTGGATAGGATAGAAGATAAGATAGGATAGAGGATGGGATAGGATAGAGCATAGGATAGGATAGAGGATAGGATATGATAGAGGGTAGCATAGAATAGAGGACAGGATAGGATAGAGGATAAGATATTATAGAGGATAGGATAGGATAGAGTATAGGATAGGATAGAGGATAGGATATGATAGAGGATAGGATAGGATTGAGGATAGGTTTGGATAGTGGATAGGATAGGATAGAGCATACGATAGAGGATAGGATAGGATATGAGATTGGATAGGATATGAGATTGGATAGGATATGAGATTGGATAGGATAGAGGATAGGATAGGATAGAGGATAGGATAGGATAGAGGATAGGATAGGATAGAGGATAGTATAGGATAGAGGATAGGATAGGATAGTGGATAGGATAAGATAGAGGATAGGATAGGATAGAGCAAACGATAGAGGATAGGATAAGATAGAGGATAGGATAGGATAGAGAATAGGATACTATAGAGGATAGGATAGGATAGAGGATAGGATAGGATAGGATTGAGGATAGGATAGGATTGAGGATAGGATAGGAGAGAGGATAGGATAGGATAGAGGATACTATAGGATAGAGGATACGATAGGATTGAGGATAGGATAGGAATGAGGATAGGATAGGATTGAGGATAGGATAGGAATGAGGATAGGATAGGATTGAGGATAGGATAGAGGATTGGATAGGATAGAGTATAGGATTGGATTGAGGATAGGATAGGATAGAGGATAGAATAGGATAGAGTATAGGATAGGATAGAGGATATGATAAGATAGAGGATAGGATAGAATAGAGGACAGGATAGGATAGAGGATAAGATAGGATAGAGGATAGGTTAGGATTGAGGATAAGATAGGATTGAGGAGAGGATAGGATAGAGGATAGGATAGGATAGCGGATAGGATAGGATAGAGGGTAGGATAGGATAGAGAATAGGATAGGATAGAGTATAGGATTGGATTGAGGATAGAATAGGATAGTGGATAGGATAAGATAGAGGATAGGATAGAATAGAGTACAGGATAGGATAGAGGATAAGATAGGATAGAGGATAGGATAGGATTGAGGATAGGATAGGATTCAGGAGAGGATAGGATAGAGGATAGGATAGGATAGAGGATAGGATAGGATAGAGGATAGGATAGGATAGAGGATAGTATAGGATAGAGGATAGGATAGGATAGTGGATAGGATAAGATAGAGGATAGGATAGAATAGTGGACAGGATAGGATAGAGGATAAGATAGGATAGAGGATAGGATAGGATAGAGGATAGGATAGGATAGAGGATAGGATATGATAGAGGGTAGCATAGAATAGAGGACAGGATAGGATAGAGGATAAGATATTATAGAGGATAGGATAGGATAGAGTATAGGATAGGATAGAGGATATGATATGACAGAGGATAGGATAGGATTGAGGATAGGTTTGGATAGTGGATAGGATAGGATAGAGCATACGATAGAGGATAGGATGGGATAGGATAGAGAATAGGATAGGATACATGGTATTATAGAGTAGAGGATAGGATACGATAGAGGATAGGACATGATAGAGGATAGGATAGGATATGAGATTGGATAGGATATGCGATTGGATAGGATAGAGGATAGGATAGGATAGAGGATAGGATAGGATAGAGGATAGGATAGGATAGAGGATAGGATAGGATAGAGGATAGGATAGGATAGAGGATAGGATAGGATAGAGGATAGTATAGGATAGAGGATAGGATAGGATAGTGGATAGCATAAGATAGAGGATAGGATAGGATAGAGCATACGATAGAAGATAGGATAAGATAGAGGATAGGATAGGATAGAGGATAGGATAGGATAGACGATAGCATAGGATAGAGGATAGGATATGATAGATGATAGGATAGGATAGAAGATAGGATAGGATAGGATTGAGGATAGGATAGGATTGAGGATAGGATAGGAGAGAGGATAGGATAGGATAGAGGATACTATAGGATAGAAGATACGGTACAATTGAGGATAGGATAGGAATGAGGATAGGATAGGATTGAGGATAGGATAGGAATGAGGATAGGATAGGATTGAGGATAGGATAGAGGATTGGATAGGATAGAGTATAGGATTGGATTGAGGATAGGATAGGATAGAGGATAGTATAGGATAGAGTATAGGATAGCATTGAGGTTATGATAAGATAGAGGATAGGATAGGATTGTGGATAGGATAGGATTCAGGAGAGGATAGGATAGAGGATAGGATAGGATAGAGGATAGGATAGGATAGAGAATAGGATAGGATAGAGGATAGTATAGGATAGAGGATAGGATAGGATAGTGGATAGGATAAGATAGAGGATAGGATAGAATAGTGGACAGGATAGGATAGAGGATAAGATAGGATAGAGGATAGGATAGGATAGAGGATAGGATAGGATAGAGGATAGGATATGATAGAGGGTAGCATAGAATAGAGGACAGGATAGGATAGAGGATAAGATATTATAGAGGATAGGATAGGATAGAGTATAGGATAGGATAGAGGATAGGATATGACAGAGGATAGGATAGGATTGAGGATAGGTTTGGATAGTGGATAGGATAGGATAGAGCATACGATAGAGGATAGGATAGGATAGGATAGAGAATAGGATAGGATACATGGTATTATAGAGTAGAGGATAGGATACGATAGAGGATAGGACATGATAGAGGATAGGATAGGATATGAGATTGGATAGGATATGCGATTGGATAGGATAGAGGATAGGATAGGATAGAGGATAGGATAGGATAGAGGATAGGATAGGATAGAGGATAGTATAGGATAGAGGATAGGATAGTATAGTGGATAGGATAAGATAGAGGATAGGATAGGATAGAGCATACGATAGAGGATAGGATAAGATAGAGGATAGGATAGGATAGAGGATAGGATAGGATAGAGGATAGGATAGGATAGAGGATAGGATAGGATAGACGATAGCATAGGATAGAGGATAGGATATGATAGATGATAGGATAGGATAGAGGATAGGATAGGATAGGATTGAGGATAGGATAGGATTGAGGATAGGATAGGATTGAGGATAGGATAGGATTGAGGATAGGATAGGAGAGAGGATAGGATAGGATAGAGGATACTATAGGATAGAGGATACGATACAATTGAGGATAGGATAGGAATGAGGATAGGATAGGATTGAGGATAGGATAGGAATGAGGATAGGATAGGATTGAGGATAGGATAGAGGATTGGATAGGATAGAGTATAGGATTGGATTGAGGATAGGATAGGATAGAGGATAGTATAGGATAGAGTATAGGATAGCATAGAGGTTATGATAAGATAGAGGATAGGAAAGGATTGAGGATAGGATAGGATTCAGGAGAGGATAGGATAGAGGATAGGATAGGATAGAGGATAGGATAGGATAGAGAATAGGATAGGATAGAGTATAGGATTGGATTGAGGATAGGATAGGATAGTGGATAGGATATGATAGAGTATAGGATAGAATAGAGTACAGGATAGGATAGAGGATAAGATAGGATAGAGGATAGGATAGGATTGAGGATAGGATAGGAATCAGGAGAGGATAGGACAGAGGATAGGATAGGATAGAGGATAGGGTAGGATAGAGGATAAGATATGATAGAGAATAGGATAGGATAGAGGATAGGTTAGGATTGAAGATAGGATAGGATTGAGGAGAGGATAGGATAGAGGATAGGATAGGATAGAGGATAGGATATGATAGAGGATAGGATAGGGTGGAGGATAGGATAGGATTGAGGATAGGATAGAGGATTGGATAGGACAGATGATAGGATATGATAGAGGATAGGATATGATAGAGGATAGGATAGGATAGACGTTAAGATAGGATAGTGGATAGGATAAGATAGAGGATAGGATAGAATACAGGACAGGATAGGACAGAGGATAAGATAGGATGGAGGATAGGATAGGATAGGATAGAGGATAGGATAGGATTGAGGATAGGATAGGATAGAGGATAGGATAGAGGATTGGTTAGGATGGAGGATAGGATACGAGAGAAGATATGATATTATAGAGGGAAGGATAGGATAGACAATAAGATAGGACAGATGATAGGATAATGGATTGGATAGGATAGAGGATAGAATACGATAGAGGATATAATAGGATAGAGGATAGGATAGGATAAAGGATAAGGTAGGATAGAGGATAGAATACGATAGAGGATAGGATAGGACAGAGGATAGGATAGGATAGTGGATAAGATAGGATAGAGGAGAGGATAGGATAGAGGGTAGGATATGATAGATTATTGGGTATGATAGAGGATAGGATGGGATTGAGGATAGGATAGGATAGTGGATAGGATAGGATAGAGCATACGATAGAGGATAGGATAGGATAGAGGATAGGATAGGTTAGAGAATTGGATAGGATAGAGGATAGGATAGGATAGAGGATAGGATAGGGAATTGATAGGATAGAGATTAGGATGGGATGGAGGATATTATAGGATAGAGGATAGGATAGGATAGAGGATAGGATAGAATAGAGGACAGGATAGGATAGAGGATAAGATAGGATAGATGATAGGATAGGATAGAGGATAGGATCGGTTAAAGGATAGAATAAGAAAGAGGATAGGATAGCATAGAGGATAGGATAGGATAGAGGATAGGACAGGATTGAGGATATGATACAGGATAGGATAGGATAGAGGATTGGATAGGGGATTGGATAGGATAGATGATAGGATATGGGATTGGATAGGATAGAGGATAGGATAAGATAGGGCATACGATAGAGGATAGGATAGGATAGAGGATAGGATAGGATAGAGGATAGGATAGGATAGAGGATAGGATAGGATAGAGGATAGGATAGGATAGAGGATAGGATAGGATAGAGGATAGGATAGGATAGAGGATAGAGGATAGGATAGAGGATAGGATAGGATAGAGGATAGGATTGGATTGAGGAGAGGATAGGATAGAGGATAGAATAGGATAGAGGGTAGGATAGCATAGAGGATAGGATAGGATGGAGGATAGGATAGGATTGAGGATAGGATAGAGGATTGGATAGGATAGAGGATAGGATAGTATAGAGGATAGGATATGATACAGGATAGGATAGGATTGAGGATAGGATAGGATAGAGAATAGGATAGGATACATGGTATAATAGGGTAGCTGATCGGATAGGATAGAGGATTGGATAGGGGATTGGATAGGATAGAGGATAGGATAGGATAGAGCATACGATAGAGGATAGGCTAGGATAGAGGATAGGATAGGATAGAGGAGAGGACAGGATAGAGGATAGGATAAAATAGAAGATAGGATAGAATAGAGGACATGATAGGATAGAGGATAGGATACGATAGAGGATAGGATTGGATTGAGGATACGATAGGATAGAGGATAGGATTGGATTGAGGATAGGATAGAGGATAGAATACGATAGAGGATAGGATAGGATAGAGGAGAGGATAGGGTAGAGGAGAGGATAGGATAAGGTAGAGGATAAGATAGGATAGTGGATAGGATAAGATAGAGGATAGGATGGAATAGAGGACAGGATAGGATAGAGGATAGGATAGAGGATAGGATACGATAGAGGATAGGATAGGATAGAGTATAGGATTGGATTGAGGATAGGATTGGATAGAGGATAGAATAGGATAGAGGATAGGATAGCATAGAGGATAGGATAGGATTGAGGATAGGATAGGATTGAGGATAGGATAGAGGATAGGATAGGATGGAGCATACGATAGAGGATAGGATAGGATAGAATATAGGATTGGATTGAGGATAGGATAGGATAGAGGATAGGATAGGATTGAGGATAGGATAGGATAGTGGATAGAATAGGATAGAGCATATGATAGAGGATAGGATAGGATAGGATGGGATAGTGGATAGAATAGGATAGAGCATACGATAGAGGATAGGATAGGATAGGATAGGATAGGATAGGATAGAGAATAGGATAGGATACATGGTATTATAGGGTAGAGGATAGGATAGGATAGAGGATTGAATAGTGGATTGGATAGGATAGAGGATAGGATAGGATAGAGGATAGGATAGAGGATTGGATAAGATAGAGGATAGGATACGATAGAGGATAGGATAGGATAGAGGATAGGATTGGATAGATGATAGATAGGATAGAGGATAGAATAGGATAGAGGATAGGATAGCATAGAGGATAGGATAGGATAGAGGATAGGATAGGATTGAGGATAGGATAGAGGATTGGATAGGATAGAAGATAGGATACGATAGGGGATAGGATATGATAGATGATAGGATTGGATTGAGGATAGATAGGATAGAGGATAGAATAGGATAGAGGATAGGATACGATAGAGGATAAGATATGATAGAGGATAGGATAGGATTGACAATAGGATAGGATAGTTGATAGGATAGTATAGAGAATACTATAGAGGATAGGATAGAGGATAGGATAGGATAGAGGATAGGATAGGATTGAGGATAGGATAGAGGATTGGATAGGATAGAAGATAGGATACGATAGAGGATAGGATATGATAGATGATAGGATTGGATTGAGGATAGATAGGATAGAGGATAGAATAGGATAGAGGATAGGATACGATAGAGGATAAGATATGATAGAGGATAGGATAGGATATGAGATTGGATAGGATAGGATATGAGATTGGATAGGATATGAGATTGGATAGGGTAGGATAGAGGATAGGATACGATAGAAGATACGATATTATAGAGGATAGGATAGGACAGAGGATAGGATAGGGGATTGGATAGTATAGAGGATATAATAGGATTGGGGATAGGATAGGATACAGAATAGGATAGAGGATAGGATAGCATAGAGGATAGGATAGGATATAGGATAGGATAGGATGAGGATAGGATAGGATAGTGGATTGGATAAGATAGAGGATAGGATAGGATAGAGGATAGGATAGGATAGAGGATAGGATAGGATAGAGGATATGATAGGATAGAGGACATGATAGGATAGAGGATGGGGTAGGATAGAGGATAGGATAGGATAGAGGATAGGATATGATAGAGGATAGGATAGGATAGAGGATAGGATAGGATAAAGGATAGGGTAGGATAGAGGATAGGATAGGATAGAGTATAGGATAGGATAGAGGATAGGATAGGATAGAGGATAGGATAGGATAGAGGATATGATAGGATAGAGGATATGATAGGATAGAGGATGGGGTAGGATAGAGGATAGGATAGGATAGAGGATAGGATAGGATAGAGGATATGATAGGATAGAGGATAGGATAGGATTGAGGATAGGATAGGATAGAGGATAGGATAGGACAAAGGATAAGATAGGATAGAGGATACGATATTATAGAGGATAGGATAGGAGAGAGGATAGGATAGGATAAAGGATAGGGTAGGATAGAGGATAGGATAGGATAGAGTATAGGATAGGATAGAGGATAGGATAGGATAGAGGATAGGATAGGATAGAGGATAGGATAGGATTGAGGATAGGATAGGAGAGAGGATAGGATAGGATAGAGGATACTATAGGATAGAGGATACGATACAATTGAGGATAGGATAGGAATGAGGATAGGATAGGATTGAGGATAGGATAGGAATGAGGATAGGATAGGATTGAGGATAGGATAGAGGATTGGATAGGATAGAGTATAGGATTGGATTGAGGATAGGATAGGATAGAGGATAGTATAGGATAGAGTATAGGATAGCATAGAGGTTATGATAAGATAGAGGATAGGAAAGGATTGAGGATAGGATAGGATTCAGGAGAGGATAGGATAGAGGATAGGATAGGATAGAGGATAGGATAGGATAGAGAATAGGATAGGATAGAGTATAGGATTGGATTGAGGATAGGATAGGATAGTGGATAGGATATGATAGAGTATAGGATAGAATAGAGTACAGGATAGGATAGAGGATAAGATAGGATAGAGGATAGGATAGGATTGAGGATAGGATAGGAATCAGGAGAGGATAGGACAGAGGATAGGATAGGATAGAGGATAGGGTAGGATAGAGGATAAGATATGATAGAGAATAGGATAGGATAGAGGATAGGTTAGGATTGAAGATAGGATAGGATTGAGGAGAGGATAGGATAGAGGATAGGATAGGATAGAGGATAGGATATGATAGAGGATAGGATAGGGTGGAGGATAGGATAGGATTGAGGATAGGATAGAGGATTGGATAGGACAGATGATAGGATATGATAGAGGATAGGATATGATAGAGGATAGGATAGGATAGACGTTAAGATAGGATAGTGGATAGGATAAGATAGAGGATAGGATAGAATACAGGACAGGATAGGACAGAGGATAAGATAGGATGGAGGATAGGATAGGATAGGATAGAGGATAGGATAGGATTGAGGATAGGATAGGATAGAGGATAGGATAGAGGATTGGTTAGGATGGAGGATAGGATACGAGAGAAGATATGATATTATAGAGGGAAGGATAGGATAGACAATAAGATAGGACAGATGATAGGATAATGGATTGGATAGGATAGAGGATAGAATACGATAGAGGATATAATAGGATAGAGGATAGGATAGGATAAAGGATAAGGTAGGATAGAGGATAGAATACGATAGAGGATAGGATAGGACAGAGGATAGGATAGGATAGTGGATAAGATAGGATAGAGGAGAGGATAGGATAGAGGGTAGGATATGATAGATTATTGGGTATGATAGAGGATAGGATGGGATTGAGGATAGGATAGGATAGTGGATAGGATAGGATAGAGCATACGATAGAGGATAGGATAGGATAGAGGATAGGATAGGTTAGAGAATTGGATAGGATAGAGGATAGGATAGGATAGAGGATAGGATAGGGAATTGATAGGATAGAGATTAGGATGGGATGGAGGATATTATAGGATAGAGGATAGGATAGGATAGAGGATAGGATAGAATAGAGGACAGGATAGGATAGAGGATAAGATAGGATAGATGATAGGATAGGATAGAGGATAGGATCGGTTAAAGGATAGAATAAGAAAGAGGATAGGATAGCATAGAGGATAGGATAGGATAGAGGATAGGACAGGATTGAGGATATGATACAGGATAGGATAGGATAGAGGATTGGATAGGGGATTGGATAGGATAGATGATAGGATATGGGATTGGATAGGATAGAGGATAGGATAAGATAGGGCATACGATAGAGGATAGGATAGGATAGAGGATAGGATAGGATAGAGGATAGGATAGGATAGAGGATAGGATAGGATAGAGGATAGGATAGGATAGAGGATAGGATAGGATAGAGGATAGGATAGGATAGAGGATAGAGGATAGGATAGAGGATAGGATAGGATAGAGGATAGGATTGGATTGAGGAGAGGATAGGATAGAGGATAGAATAGGATAGAGGGTAGGATAGCATAGAGGATAGGATAGGATGGAGGATAGGATAGGATTGAGGATAGGATAGAGGATTGGATAGGATAGAGGATAGGATAGTATAGAGGATAGGATATGATACAGGATAGGATAGGATTGAGGATAGGATAGGATAGAGAATAGGATAGGATACATGGTATAATAGGGTAGCTGATCGGATAGGATAGAGGATTGGATAGGGGATTGGATAGGATAGAGGATAGGATAGGATAGAGCATACGATAGAGGATAGGCTAGGATAGAGGATAGGATAGGATAGAGGAGAGGACAGGATAGAGGATAGGATAAAATAGAAGATAGGATAGAATAGAGGACATGATAGGATAGAGGATAGGATACGATAGAGGATAGGATTGGATTGAGGATACGATAGGATAGAGGATAGGATTGGATTGAGGATAGGATAGAGGATAGAATACGATAGAGGATAGGATAGGATAGAGGAGAGGATAGGGTAGAGGAGAGGATAGGATAAGGTAGAGGATAAGATAGGATAGTGGATAGGATAAGATAGAGGATAGGATGGAATAGAGGACAGGATAGGATAGAGGATAGGATAGAGGATAGGATACGATAGAGGATAGGATAGGATAGAGTATAGGATTGGATTGAGGATAGGATTGGATAGAGGATAGAATAGGATAGAGGATAGGATAGCATAGAGGATAGGATAGGATTGAGGATAGGATAGGATTGAGGATAGGATAGAGGATAGGATAGGATGGAGCATACGATAGAGGATAGGATAGGATAGAATATAGGATTGGATTGAGGATAGGATAGGATAGAGGATAGGATAGGATTGAGGATAGGATAGGATAGTGGATAGAATAGGATAGAGCATATGATAGAGGATAGGATAGGATAGGATGGGATAGTGGATAGAATAGGATAGAGCATACGATAGAGGATAGGATAGGATAGGATAGGATAGGATAGGATAGAGAATAGGATAGGATACATGGTATTATAGGGTAGAGGATAGGATAGGATAGAGGATTGAATAGTGGATTGGATAGGATAGAGGATAGGATAGGATAGAGGATAGGATAGAGGATTGGATAAGATAGAGGATAGGATACGATAGAGGATAGGATAGGATAGAGGATAGGATTGGATAGATGATAGATAGGATAGAGGATAGAATAGGATAGAGGATAGGATAGCATAGAGGATAGGATAGGATAGAGGATAGGATAGGATTGAGGATAGGATAGAGGATTGGATAGGATAGAAGATAGGATACGATAGGGGATAGGATATGATAGATGATAGGATTGGATTGAGGATAGATAGGATAGAGGATAGAATAGGATAGAGGATAGGATACGATAGAGGATAAGATATGATAGAGGATAGGATAGGATTGACAATAGGATAGGATAGTTGATAGGATAGTATAGAGAATACTATAGAGGATAGGATAGAGGATAGGATAGGATAGAGGATAGGATAGGATTGAGGATAGGATAGAGGATTGGATAGGATAGAAGATAGGATACGATAGAGGATAGGATATGATAGATGATAGGATTGGATTGAGGATAGATAGGATAGAGGATAGAATAGGATAGAGGATAGGATACGATAGAGGATAAGATATGATAGAGGATAGGATAGGATATGAGATTGGATAGGATAGGATATGAGATTGGATAGGATATGAGATTGGATAGGGTAGGATAGAGGATAGGATACGATAGAAGATACGATATTATAGAGGATAGGATAGGACAGAGGATAGGATAGGGGATTGGATAGTATAGAGGATATAATAGGATTGGGGATAGGATAGGATACAGGATAGAATAGGATAGAGGATAGGATAGCATAGAGGATAGGATAGGATATATGATAGGATAGGATGAGGATAGGATAGGATAGTGGATTGGATAAGATAGAGGATAGGATAGGATAGAGGATAGGATAGGATAGAGGATAGGATAGGATAGAGGATATGATAGGATAGAGGACATGATAGGATAGAGGATGGGGTAGGATAGAGGATAGGATAGGATAGAGGATAGGATATGATAGAGGATAGGATAGGATAGAGGATAGGATAGGATAAAGGATAGGGTAGGATAGAGGATAGGATAGGATAGAGTATAGGATAGGATAGAGGATAGGATAGGATAGAGGATAGGATAGGATAGAGGATATGATAGGATAGAGGATATGATAGGATAGAGGATGGGGTAGGATAGAGGATAGGATAGGATAGAGGATAGGATAGGATAGAGGATATGATAGGATAGAGGATAGGATAGGATTGAGGATAGGATAGGATAGAGGATAGGATAGGACAAAGGATAAGATAGGATAGAGGATACGATATTATAGAGGATAGGATAGGAGAGAGGATAGGATAGGATAAAGGATAGGGTAGGATAGAGGATAGGATAGGATAGAGTATAGGATAGGATAGAGGATAGGATAGGATAGAGGATAGGATAGGATAGAGGATATGATAGGATAGAGGATATGATAGGATAGAGGATGGGGTAGGATAGAGGATAGGATAGGATAGAGGATAGGATAGGATAGAGGATAGGATAGGATAGAGAATAGGATAGAGAATAGGATAGGATAGAGGATAGGATAGGATAGAGGATAGGATAGGATATAGGATAGGATAGGATAGAGGATAGGATAGGATAGAGGATTGGATAGGATAGAATATAGGATAGGATAGAGGATAGGATAGGATAGAAGATAGGATAGGATAGATGATACGATAGGATAGAGGATAGGATTGGATTGAGGATAGGATAGGAAAGAGGACAGGATAGGATACAGGATAAGGTAGGATAGAGGATAGAATACGATAGAGGATAGGATAGGACAGAGGATAGGATAGGATAATGGATTGGATAGGATAGAGGATAGAATACGATAGAGGATATAATAGGATAGAGGATAGGATAGGATAAAGGATAAGGTAGGATAGAGGATAGAATACGATAGAGGATAGGATAGGACAGAGGATAGGATAGGATAGTGGATAAGATAGGATAGAGGAGAGGATAGGATAGAGGGTAGGATATGATAGATTATTGGGTATGATAGAGGATAGGATGGGATTGAGGATAGGATAGGATAGTGGATAGGATAGGATAGAGCATACGATAGAGGATAGGATAGGATAGAGGATAGGATAGGTTAGAGAATTGGATAGGATAGAGGATAGGATAGGATAGAGGATAGGATAGGGAATTGATAGGATAGAGATTAGGATGGGATGGAGGATATTATAGGATAGAGGATAGGATAGGATAGAGGATAGGATAGAATAGAGGACA
This sequence comes from Halictus rubicundus, assembly GCF_050948215.1. NCBI lineage: Eukaryota > Metazoa > Arthropoda > Insecta > Hymenoptera > Halictidae > Halictus > Halictus rubicundus. The sequence continues at coordinate 297,434 of NW_027488791.1, forward strand.
GGATAGGATAGAGGATAAGATAGGATAGATGATAGGATAGGATAGAGGATAGGATCGGTTAAAGGATAGAATAAGAAAGAGGATAGGATAGCATAGAGGATAGGATAGGATAGAGGATAGGACAGGATTGAGGATATGATACAGGATAGGATAGGATAGAGGATTGGATAGGGGATTGGATAGGATAGATGATAGGATATGGGATTGGATAGGATAGAGGATAGGATAAGATAGGGCATACGATAGAGGATAGGATAGGATAGAGGATAGGATAGGATAGAGGATAGGATAGGATAGAGGATAGGATAGGATAGAGGATAGGATAGGATAGAGGATAGGATAGGATAGAGGATAGGATAGGATAGAGGATAGAGGATAGGATAGAGGATAGGATAGGATAGTGGATAGGATTGGATTGAGGAGAGGATAGGATAGAGGATAGAATAGGATAGAGGGTAGGATAGCATAGAGGATAGGATAGGATGGAGGATAGGATAGGATTGAGGATAGGATAGAGGATTGGATAGGATAGAGTATAGGATAGTATAGAGGATAGGATATGATACAGGATAGGATAGGATTGAGGATAGGATAGGATAGAGAATAGGATAGGATACATGGTATAATAGGGTAGCTGATCGGATAGGATAGAGGATTGGATAGGGGATTGGATAGGATAGAGGATAGGATAGGATAGAGCATACGATAGAGGATAGGCTAGGATAGAGGATAGGATAGGATAGAGGAGAGGACAGGATAGAGGATAGGATAAAATAGAAGATAGGATAGAATAGAGGACATGATAGGATAGAGGATAGGATACGATAGAGGATAGGATTGGATTGAGGATACGATAGGATAGAGGATAGGATTGGATTGAGGATAGGATAGAGGATAGAATACGATAGAGGATAGGATAGGATAGAGGAGAGGATAGGGTAGAGGAGAGGATAGGATAAGGTAGAGGATAAGATAGGATAGTGGATAGGATAAGATAGAGGATAGGATGGAATAGAGGACAGGATAGGATAGAGGATAGGATAGAGGATAGGATACGATAGAGGATAGGATAGGATAGAGTATAGGATTGGATTGAGGATAGGATTGGATAGAGGATAGAATAGGATAGAGGATAGGATAGCATAGAGGATAGGATAGGATTGAGGATAGGATAGGATTGAGGATAGGATAGAGGATAGGATAGGATGGAGCATACGATAGAGGATAGGATAGGATAGAATATAGGATTGGATTGAGGATAGGATAGGATAGAGGATAGGATAGGATTGAGGATAGGATAGGATAGTGGATAGAATAGGATAGAGCATATGATAGAGGATAGGATAGGATAGGATGGGATAGTGGATAGAATAGGATAGAGCATACGATAGAGGATAGGATAGGATAGGATAGGATAGGATAGAGAATAGGATAGGATACATGGTATTATAGGGTAGAGGATAGGATAGGATAGAGGATTGAATAGTGGATTGGATAGGATAGAGGATAGGATAGGATAGAGGATAGGATAGAGGATTGGATAAGATAGAGGATAGGATACGATAGAGGATAGGATAGGATAGAGGATAGGATTGGATAGATGATAGATAGGATAGAGGATAGAATAGGATAGAGGATAGGATAGCATAGAGGATAGGATAGGATAGAGGATAGGATAGGATTGAGGATAGGATAGAGGATTGGATAGGATAGAAGATAGGATACGATAGAGGATAGGATATGATAGATGATAGGATTGGATTGAGGATAGATAGGATAGAGGATAGGATAGGATAGAGGATAGGATAGGATATAGGATAGGATAGGATAGAGGATAGGATAGGATAGAGGATTGGATAGGATAGAATATAGGATAGGATAGAGGATAGGATAGGATAGAAGATAGGATAGGATAGATGATACGATAGGATAGAGGATAGGATTGGATTGAGGATAGGATAGGAAAGAGGACAGGATAGGATACAGGATAAGGTAGGATAGAGGATAGAATACGATAGAGGATAGGATAGGACAGAGGATAGGATAGGATAATGGATTGGATAGGATAGAGGATAGAATACGATAGAGGATATAATAGGATAGAGGATAGGATAGGATAAAGGATAAGGTAGGATAGAGGATAGAATACGATAGAGGATAGGATAGGACAGAGGATAGGATAGGATAGTGGATAAGATAGGATAGAGGAGAGGATAGGATAGAGGGTAGGATATGATAGATTATTGGGTATGATAGAGGATAGGATGGGATTGAGGATAGGATAGGATAGTGGATAGGATAGGATAGAGCATACGATAGAGGATAGGATAGGATAGAGGATAGGATAGGTTAGAGAATTGGATAGGATAGAGGATAGGATAGGATAGAGGATAGGATAGGGAATTGATAGGATAGAGATTAGGATGGGATGGAGGATATTATAGGATAGAGGATAGGATAGGATAGAGGATAGGATAGAATAGAGGACAGGATAGGATAGAGGATAAGATAGGATAGATGATAGGATAGGATAGAGGATAGGATCGGTTAAAGGATAGAATAAGAAA